>NC_080048.1:18474093-18788827 GCF_026212465.1 Amaranthus tricolor
TCATGGATCCTTTTTCATTCTTCATCGTTCATTTTTCAATGATCATTGATCCTTGTTTATTCTTCATCGTTCATTCATTATTGATCATTGATCCTTGTTCATTCTTCATCGTTCATTCTACAATGCTCATTGATCCTTGTTCATTCTTCATCGTTCATTGTTCATTGATCATTGATCCTTGTTCATTCTTCAATGATCATTGATCCTTGTACATTCTTCATCGTTCATTCTTCAATGATCATTGATCCTTGTTCATTTTTCATCGTTCATTCTTCAATAATCATTGATCCTTGTTCATTCTTCATCGTTCAGTCATTATTGATCATTGATCCTTGTTCATTCTTCATCGTTCATTCTACAATGCTCATTGATCCTTGTTCATTCTTCATCGTTCATTGTTCATTGATCATTGATCCTTGTTCATTCTTCAATGATCATTGATCCTTGTACATTCTTCATCGTTCATTCTTCAATGATCATTGATCCTTGTTCATTTTTCATCGTTCATTCTTCAATAATCATTGATCCTTGTTCATTCTTCATCGTTCATTCATTATTGATCATTGATCCTTGTTCATTCTTCATCGTTCATTCTACAATGCTCATTGATCCTTGTTCATTCTTCATCGTTCATTGTTCATTGATCCTTGTTCATTCTTCATCGTTCATTCTTCAATGATCATTGATCCTTGTTCATTTTTCATCGTACATTCTTCAATAATCATTGATTCTTGTTCATTCTTCATCGTTCATTCATTATTGATCATTGATCCTTGTTCATTCTTCATCGTTCATTCTACAATGATCATTGATCCTTGTTCATTCTTCATCGTTCATTCTTCAATGATCATTGATCCTTTTTCATTTTTCATCGTACATTCTTCAATAATCATTGATCCTAGTTCATTCTTCATCGTTCATTCATTATTGATCATTGATCCTTGTTCATTCTTCATCGTTCATTCTACAATGATCATTGATCCTTGTTATGCTTCATCGTTCATTCTACAATGCTCATTGATTCTTTGTCATTTTTCATCGTTCATTGTTCATTGATCATTGATCCTTGTTCATTCTTCATCGTTCATTCATTATTGATAGATGATCATTGTTCATTCTTCATCGTTCATTCTACAATGCTCATTGGCCCTTGTTCATTCTTCATCGTTTATTGTTCATTGATGATTGATCCTTGTTTATTCTTCATCATTCATTCATTATTGATCATTGATCCTTGTTCATTCTTCATCATTCATTCTTCAATGATCATTGATCCTTGTTCATTCTTCATCGTTCATTCTACAATGCTCATTGATCCTTGTTCATTTTTCATCGTTCATTGTTCATTGATCAATTATCCTTGTTCATTCTTCATCGTTCATTCATTATTGATAGATGATCCTTGTTCATTCTTCATCGTTCATTCTATAATGCTTATTGATCCTTGTTCATTCTTCATCGTTTATTGTTCATTGATGATTGATCCTTGTTTATTCTTCATCGTTCATTAATTATTGATCATTGATCCTTGTTCATTCTTCATCGTTCATTCTTCAATGATCATTGATCCTTGTTCATTCTTCATCATTCATTCATTATTGATCATTGATCCTTGTTCATTCTTCATCGTTCATTCTTCATTGATCATTTATCCTTGTTCATTCTTCATCGTTCATTCTTAAATGATCTTTGATCCTTGTTCATTCCTCATTGTTCATTCATTATTGATCATGGATCCTTTTTCATTCTTCATCGTTCATTTTTCAATGATCATTGATCCTTGTTTATTCTTCATCGTTCATTCATTATTGATCATTGATCCTTGTTCATTCTTCATCGTTCATTCTACAATGCTCATTGATCCTTGTTCATTCTTCATCGTTCATTGTTCATTGATCATTGATCCTTGTTCATTCTTCAATGATCATTGATCCTTGTACATTCTTCATCGTTCATTCTTCAATGATCATTGATCCTTGTTCATTTTTCATCGTTCATTCTTCAATAATCATTGATCCTTGTTCATTCTTCATCGTTCAGTCATTATTGATCATTGATCCTTGTTCATTCTTCATCGTTCATTCTACAATGCTCATTGATCCTTGTTCATTCTTCATCGTTCATTGTTCATTGATCATTGATCCTTGTTCATTCTTCAATGATCATTGATCCTTGTACATTCTTCATCGTTCATTCTTCAATGATCATTGATCCTTGTTCATTTTTCATCGTTCATTCTTCAATAATCATTGATCCTTGTTCATTCTTCATCGTTCATTCATTATTGATCATTGATCCTTGTTCATTCTTCATCGTTCATTCTACAATGCTCATTGATCCTTGTTCATTCTTCATCGTTCATTGTTCATTGATCCTTGTTCATTCTTCATCGTTCATTCTTCAATGATCATTGATCCTTGTTCATTTTTCATCGTACATTCTTCAATAATCATTGATTCTTGTTCATTCTTCATCGTTCATTCATTATTGATCATTGATCCTTGTTCATTCTTCATCGTTCATTCTACAATGATCATTGATCCTTGTTCATTCTTCATCGTTCATTCTACAATGCTCATTGATTCTTGTTCATTTTTCATCGTTCATTGTTCATTGATCATTGATCCTTGTTCATTCTTCATCGTTCATTCATTATTGATAGATGATCATTGTTCATTCTTCATCGTTCATTCTTCAATAATCATTGATCCTTGTTCATTCTTCATCGTTTATTCATTATTGATCATTGATCCTTGTTCATTCTACATCGTTCATTCTACAATGATCATTGATCCTTGTTCATTGATCATTGATCATTGTTCATTCTTCATCGTTCATTCTACAATGCTCATTGATTCTTGTTCATTTTTCATCGTTCGTTGTTCATTTATCATTGATCCTTGTTCATTTTTAATCGTTCATTGTTCATTGATCATTGATCCTTGTTCATTCTTCATCGTTCATTCATTATTGATAGATGATCCTTGTTCATTCTTCATCGTTCATTCTACAATGCTCATTGATCCTTGTTCATTCTTCATCGTTTATTGTTCATTGATGATTGATCCTTGTTTATTCTTCATCGTTCATTCATTATTGATCATTGATCCTTGTTCATTCTTCCTCGTTCATTCTACAATGCTCATTGATCCTTGTTCATTCTTCATCATTCATTCATTATTGATCATTGATCCTTGTTCATTCTTCATCGTTCATTGTTCATTGATCATTGATCCTTGTTCATTCTTCATCGTTCATTCTACAATGCTCATTGATCCTTGTTCATTCTTCATCGTTCATTGTTCATTGATCATTGATCCTTGTTCATTCTTCAATGATCATTGATCCTTATTCATTCTTCATCGTTCATTCTTCAATGATCATTGATCCTTGTTCATTTTTCATCGTTCATTCTTCAATAATCATTGATCCTTGTTCATTCTTCATCGTTCATTCATTATTGATCATTGATCCTTGTTCATTCTTCATCGTTCATTCTTCAATGATCATTGATCCTTGTTCATTCTTCATCGTTCATTCTTCAATGATCATTGATCCTTGTTCATTTTTCATCGTTCATTCTTCAATAATCATTGATCCTTGTTCATTCTTCATCGTTCATTCATTATTGATCATTGATCCTTGTTCATTCTTCATCGTTCATTCTACAATGCTCATTGATCCTTGTTCATTCTTCATCGTTCATTGTTCATTGATCATTGATCATTGATCCTTGTTCATTCTTCATCGTTCATTCTTCAATGATCATTGATCCTTTTTCATTTTTCATCGTACATTCTTCAATAATCATTGATCCTAGTTCATTCTTCATCGTTCATTCATTATTGATCATTGATCCTTGTTCATTCTTCATCGTTCATTCTACAATGATCATTGATCCTTGTTATGCTTCATCGTTCATTCTACAATGCTCATTGATTCTTGTTCATTTTTCATCGTTCATTGTTCATTGATCATTGATCCTTGTTCATTCTTCATCGTTCATTCATTATTGATAGATGATCATTGTTCATTCTTCATCGTTCATTCTACAATGCTCATTGGCCCTTGTTCATTCTTCATCGTTTATTGTTCATTGATGATTGATCCTTGTTTATTCTTCATCGTTCATTCATTATTGATCATTGATCCTTGTTCATTCTTCATCGTTCATTCTTCAATGATCATTGATCCTTGTTCATTCTTCATCGTTCATTCTACAATGCTCATTGATCCTTGTTCATTTTTCATCGTTCATTGTTCATTGATCATTGATCCTTGTTCATTCTTCATCGTTCATTCATTATTGATAGATGATCCTTGTTCATTCTTCATCGTTCATTCTACAATGCTCATTGATCCTTGTTCATTCTTCATCGTTTATTGTTCATTGATGATTGATCCTTGTTTATTCTTCATCGTTCATTCATTATTGATCATTGATCCTTGTTCATTCTTCATCGTTCATTCTACAATGCTCATTGATCCTTGTTCATTCTTCATCATTCATTCATTATTGATCATTGATCCTTGTTCATTCTTCATCGTTCATTGTTCATTGATCATTGATCCTTGTTCATTCTTCATCGTTCATTCTACAATGCTCATTGATCCTTGTTCATTCTTCATCGTTCATTGTTCATTGATCATTGATCCTTGTTCATTCTTCAATGATCATTGATCCTTGTTCATTCTTCATCGTTCATTCTTCAATGATCATTGATCCTTGTTCATTTTTCATCGTTCATTCGTCAATAATCATTGATCCTTGTTCATTCTTCATCGTTCATTCATTATTGATCATTGATCCTTGTTCATTCTTCATCGTTCATTCTACAATGCTCATTGATCCTTGTTCATTCTTCATCGTTCATTGTTCATTGATCATTGATCATTGATCCTTGTTCATTCTTCATCGTTCATTCTTCAATGATCATTGATCCTTTTTCATTTTTCATCGTACATTCTTCAATAATCATTGATCCTAGTTCATTCTTCATCGTTCATTCATTATTGATCATTGATCCTTGTTCATTCTTCATCGTTCATTCTACAATGCTCATTGATCCTTGTTCATTCTTCATCATTCATTCATTATTGATCATTGATCCTTGTTCATTCTTCATCGTTCATTGTTCATTGATCATTGATCCTTGTTCATTCTTCATCGTTCATTCTACAATGCTCATTGATCCTTGTTCATTCTTCATCGTTCATTGTTCATTGATCATTGATCCTTGTTCATTCTTCAATGATCATTGATCCTTATTCATTCTTCATCGTTCATTCTTCAATGATCATTGATCCTTGTTCATTTTTCATCGTTCATTCTTCAATAATCATTGATCCTTGTTCATTCTTCATCGTTCATTCATTATTGATCATTGATCCTTGTTCATTCTTCATCGTTCATTCTTCAATGATCATTGATCCTTGTTCATTCTTCATCGTTCATTCTTCAATGATCATTGATCCTTGTTCATTTTTCATCGTTCATTCTTCAATAATCATTGATCCTTGTTCATTCTTCATCGTTCATTCATTATTGATCATTGATCCTTGTTCATTCTTCATCGTTCATTCTACAATGCTCATTGATCCTTGTTCATTCTTCATCGTTCATTGTTCATTTATCATTGATCATTGATCCTTGTTCATTCTTCATCGTTCATTCTTCAATGATCATTGATCCTTTTTCATTTTTCATCGTACATTCTTCAATAATCATTGATCCTAGTTCATTCTTCATCGTTCATTAATTATTGATCATTGATCCTTGTTCATTCTTCATCGTTCATTCTACAATGATCATTGATCCTTGTTATGCTTCATCGTTCATTCTACAATGCTCATTGATTCTTGTTCATTTTTCATCGTTCATTGTTCATTGATCATTGATCCTTGTTCATTCTTCATCGTTCATTCATTATTGATAGATGATCATTGTTCATTTTTCATCGTTCATTCTACAATGCTCATTGGCCCTTGTTCATTCTTCATCGTTTATTGTTCATTGATGATTGATCCTTGTTTATTCTTCATCGTTCATTCATTATTGATCATTGATCCTTGTTCATTCTTCATCGTTCATTCTTCAATGATCATTGATCCTTGTTCATTCTTCATCGTTCATTCTACAATGCTCATTGATCCTTGTTCATTTTTCATCGTTCATTGTTCATTGATCATTGATCCTTGTTCATTCTTCATCGTTCATTCATTATTGATAGATGATCCTTGTTCATTCTTCATCGTTCATTCTACAATGCTCATTGATCCTTGTTCATTCTTCATCGTTTATTGTTCATTGATGATTGATCCTTGTTTATTCTTCATCGTTCATTCATTATTGATCATTGATCCTTGTTCATTCTTCATCGTTCATTCTACAATGCTCATTGATCCTTGTTCATTCTTCATCGTTCATTGTTCATTGATCATTGATCCTTGTTCATTCTTCAATGATCATTGATCCTTGTTCATTCTTCATCGTTCATTCTTCAATGATCATTGATCCTTGTTCATTTTTCATCGTTCATTCTTCAATAATCATTGATCCTTGTTCATTCTTCATCGTTCATTCATTATTGATCATTGATCCTTGTTCATTCTTCATCGTTCATTCTACAATGCTCATTGATCCTTGTTCATTCTTCATCGTTCATTGTTCATTGATCCTTGTTCATTCTTCATCGTTCATTCTTCAATGATCATTGATCCTTGTTCATTTTTCATCGTTCATTCTTCAATAATCATTGATTCTTTTTCATTCTTCATCGTTCATTCATTATTGATCATTGATCCTTGTTCATTCTTCATCGTTCATTCTACAATGATCATTGATCCTTGTTCATTCTTCATCGTTCATTCTACAATGCTCATTGATTCTTGTTCATTTTTCATCGTTCATTGTTCATTGATCATTGATCCTTGTTCATTCTTCATCGTTCATTCATTATTGATAGATGATCATTGTTCATTCTTCATCGTTCATTCTACAATGCTCATTGGCCCTTGTTCATTCTTCATCGTTTATTGTTCATTGATGATTGAACCTTGTTTATTCGTCATCGTTCATTCATTATTGATCATTGATCCTTGTTCATTCTTCATCGTTCATTCTTCAATGATCATTGATCATTGTTCATTCTTCATCGTTCATTCTACAATGCTCATTGATCCTTGTTCATTTTTCATCGTTCATTGTTCATTGATCATTGATCCTTGTTCATTCTTCATCGTTCATTCTACAATGCTCATTGATCCTTGTTCATTCTTCATCGTTCATTGTTCATTGATCATTGATCCTTGTTCATTCTTCAATGATCATTGATCCTTGTACATTCTTCATCGTTCATTGTTCAATGATCATTGATCCTTGTTCATTTTTCATCGTTCATTCTTCAATAATCATTGATCCTTGTTCATTCTTCATCGTTCATTGTTCATTGATCATTGATCCTTGTTCATTCTTCATCGTTCATTCATTATTGATAGATGATCCTTGTTCATTCTTCATCGTTCATTCTACAATGCTCATTGATCCTTGTTCATTCTTCATCGTTTATTGTTCATTGATGATTGATCCTTGTTTATTCTTCATCGTTCATTCATTATTGATCATTGATCCTTGTTCATTCTTCATCGTTCATTCTACAATGCTCATTGATCCTTGTTCATTCTTCATCATTCATTCATTATTGATCATTGATCCTTGTTCATTCTTCATCGTTCATTGTTCATTGATCATTGATCCTTGTTCATTCTTCATCGTTCATTCTACAATGCTCATTGATCCTTGTTCATTCTTCATCGTTCATTGTTCATTGATCATTGATCCTTGTTCATTCTTCAATGATCATTGATCCTTGTTCATTCTTCATCGTTCATTCTTCAATGATCATTGATCCTTGTTCATTTTTCATCGTTCATTCGTCAATAATCATTGATCCTTGTTCATTCTTCATCGTTCATTCATTATTGATCATTGATCCTTGTTCATTCTTCATCGTTCATTCTACAATGCTCATTGATTCTTGTTCATTTTTCATCGTTCATTGTTCATTGATCATTGATCCTTGTTCATTCTTCATCGTTCATTCATTATTGATAGATGATCATTGTTCATTCTTCATCGTTCATTCTACAATGCTCATTGGCCCTTGTTCATTCTTCATCGTTTATTGTTCATTGATGATTGATCCTTGTTTATTCTTCATCGTTCATTCATTATTGATCATTGATCCTTGTTCATTCTTCATCGTTCATTCTTCATTGATCATTTATCCTTGTTCATTCTTCATCGTTCATTCTTAAATGATCTTTGATCCTTGTTCATTCCTCATTGTTCATTCATTATTGATCATGGATCCTTTTTCATTCTTCATCGTTCATTTTTCAATGATCATTGATCCTTGTTTATTCTTCATCGTTCATTCATTATTGATCATTGATCCTTGTTCATTCTTCATCGTTCATTCTACAATGCTCATTGATCCTTGTTCATTCTTCATCGTTCATTGTTCATTGATCATTGATCCTTGTTCATTCTTCAATGATCATTGATCCTTGTACATTCTTCATCGTTCATTGTTCAATGATCATTGATCCTTGTTCATTTTTCATCGTTCATTCTTCAATAATCATTGATCCTTGTTCATTCTTCATCGTTCATTCATTATTGATCATTGATCCTTGTTCATTCTTCATCGTTCATTCTACAATGCTCATTGATCCTTGTTCATTCTTCATCGTTCATTGTTCATTGATCATTGATCCTTGTTCATTCTTCAATGATCATTGATCCTTGTTCATTCTTCATCGTTCATTCTTCAATGATCATTGATCCTTGTTCATTTTTCATCGTTCATTCTTCAATAATCATTGATCCTTGTTCATTCTTCATCGTTCATTCATTATTGATCATTGATCCTTGTTCATTCTTCATCGTTCATTCTACAATGCTCATTGATCCTTGTTCATTCTTCATCGTTCATTGTTCATTGATCCTTGTTCATTCTTCATCGTTCATTCTTCAATGATCATTGATCCTTGTTCATTTTTCATCGTTCATTCTTCAATAATCATTGATTCTTGTTCATTCTTCATCGTTCATTCATTATTGATCATTGATCCTTGTTCATTCTTCATCGTTCATTCTACAATGATCATTGATCCTTGTTCATTCTTCATCGTTCATTCTACAATGCTCATTGATTCTTGTTCATTTTTCATCGTTCATTGTTCATTGATCATTGATCCTTGTTCATTCTTCATCGTTCATTCATTATTGATAGATGATCATTGTTCATTCTTCATCGTTCATTCTACAATGCTCATTGGCCCTTGTTCATTCTTCATCGTTTATTGTTCATTGATGATTGAACCTTGTTTATTCGTCATCGTTCATTCATTATTGATCATTGATCCTTGTTCATTCTTCATCGTTCATTCTTCAATGATCATTGATCATTGTTCATTCTTCATCGTTCATTCTACAATGCTCATTGATCCTTGTTCATTTTTCATCGTTCATTGTTCATTGATCATTGATCCTTGTTCATTCTTCATCGTTCATTCTACAATGCTCATTGATCCTTGTTCATTCTTCATCGTTCATTGTTCATTGATCATTGATCCTTGTTCATTCTTCAATGATCATTGATCCTTGTACATTCTTCATCGTTCATTGTTCAATGATCATTGATCCTTGTTCATTTTTCATCGTTCATTCTTCAATAATCATTGATCCTTGTTCATTCTTCATCGTTCATTCATTATTGATCATTGATCCTTGTTCATTCTTCATCGTTCATTCTACAATGCTCATTGATCCTTGTACATTCTTCATCGTTTATTGTTCATTGATGATTGATCCTTGTTTATTCTTCATCGTTCATTCATTATTGATCATTGATCATCGTTCATTCTTCAATGATCATTGATCCTTGTTCATTCTTCATCGTTCATTCTTCATTGATCATTTATCCTTGTTCATTCTTCATCGTTCATTCTTAAATGATCATTGATCCTTGTTCATTCTTCATTGTTCATTCATTAATGATCATGGATCCTTTTTCATTCTTCATCGTTCAATTTTCAATGATCATTGATCCCTTTTCATTCTTCATCGTTCATTCATTATTGATCATTGATCCTTGTTCATTCTTCATCGTTCATTCTACAATGCTCATTGATCCTTGTTCATTCTTCATCGTTCATTGTTCATTGATCATTGATCCTTGTTCATTCTTCATCGTTCATTCTTCAATGATCATTGATCCTTGTTCATTTTTCATCGTACATTCTTCAATAATCATTGATCCTTGTTCATTATTCTTCGTTCATTCATTATTGATCATTGATCCTTGTTCATTCTTCATCGTTCATTCTACAATGCTCATTGATCCTTGTTCATTTTTCATCGTTCATTGTTCATTGATCATTGATCCTTGTTCATTCTTCATCGTTCATTCATTATTGATAGATGATCCTTGTTCATTCTTCATCGTTCATTCTACAATGCTCATTGATCCTTGTTCATTCTTCATCGTTTATTGTTCATTGATGATTGATCCTTGTTTATTCTTCATCGTTCATTCATTATTGATCATTGATCCTTGTTCATTCTTCATCGTTCATTCTTCAATGATCATTGATCCTTGTTCATTCTTCATCGTTCATGCTACAATGCTCATTGATCCTTGTTCATTTTTCATCGTTCATTGTTCATTGATCATTGATCCTTGTTCATTCTTCATCGTTCATTCATTATTGATAGATGATCCTTGTTCATTCTTCATCGTTCATTCTACAATGCTCATTGATCCTTGTTCATTCTTCAATGTTTATTGCTCATTGATGATTAATCCTTGTTTATTCTTCATCGTTCATTCATTATTGATACTTGTTCATTCTTCATCGTTCATTCTTCAATGATCATTGATCCTTTTTCATTCTTCATTATTCATTCATTATTGATCATTGATCCTTGTTCATTCTTCATCGTTCATTCTTCATTGATCATTTATCCTTGTTCATTCTTCATCGTTCATTATTAAATGATCATTGATCCTTGTTCATTCCTCATTGTTCATTCATTATTGATCATGGATCCTTTTTCATTATTCATCGTTCATTTTTCAATGATCATTGATCCTTGTTCATTCTTCATCGTTCATTCATTATTGATCATTGATCCTTGTTCATTCTTCATCGTTCATTCTACAATGCTCATTGATCCTTGTTCATTCTTCATCGTTCATTGTTCATTGATCATTGATCCTTGTTCATTCTTCAATGATCATTGATCCTTGTACATTCTTCATCGTTCATTCTTCAATGATCATTGATCCTTGTTCATTTTTCATCGTTCATTCTTCAATAATCATTGATCCTTGTTCATTCTTCATCGTTCATTCATTATTGATCATTGATCCTTGTTCATTCTTCATCGTTCATTCTACAATGCTCATTGATCCTTGTTCATTCTTCATCGTTCATTGTTCATTGATCATTGATCCTTGTTCATTCTTCAATGATCATTGATCCTTGTTGATTCTTCATCGTTCATTCTTCAATGATCATTGATCCTTGTTCATTTTTCATCGTTCATTCTTCAATAATCATTGATCCTTGTTCATTCTTCATCGTTCATTCATTATTGATCATTGATCCTTGTTCATTCTTCATCGTTCATTCTACAATGCTCATTGATCCTTGTTCATTCTTCATCGTTCATTCTTCAATGATCATTGATCCTTGTTCATTTTTCATCGTACATTCTTCAATAATCATTGATTCTTGTTCATTCTTCATCGTTCATTCATTATTGATCATTGATCCTTGTTCATTCTTCATCGTTCATTCTACAATGATCATTGATCCTTGTTCATTCCTCATTGTTCATTCATTATTGATCATGGATCCTTTTTCATTCTTCATCGTTCATTTTTCAATGATCATTGATCCTTGTTCATTCTTCATCGTTCATTCATTATTGATCATTGATCCTTGTTCATTCTTCATCGTTCATTCTACAATGCTCATTGATCCTTGTTCATTCTTCATCGTTCATTGTTCATTGATCATTGATCCTTGTTCCTTCTTCAATGATCATTGATCCTTGTACATTCTTCATCGTTCATTCTTCAATGATCATTGATCCTTGTTCATTTTTCATCGTTCATTCTTCAATAATCATTGATCTTTGTTCATTCTTCATCGTTCATTCATTATTGATCATTGATCCTTGTTCATTCTTCATCGTTCATTCTACAATGCTCATTGATCCTTGTTCATTCTTCATCGTTCATTGTTCATTGATCATTGATCCTTGTTCATTCTTCAATGATCATTGATCCTTGTTGATTCTTCATCGTTCATTCTTCAATGATCATTGATCCTTGTTCATTTTTCATCGTTCATTCTTCAATAATCATTGATCCTTGGTCATTCTTCATCGTTCATTCATTATTGATCATTGATCCTTGTTCATTCTTCATCGTTCATTCTACAATGCTCATTGATCCTTGTTCATTCTTCATCGTTCATTGTTCATTGATCCTTGTTCATTCTTCATCGTTCATTCTTCAATGATCATTGATCTTTGTTCATTTTTCATCGTACATTCTTCAATAATCATTGATTCTTGTTCATTCTTCATCGTTCATTCATTATTGATCATTGATCCTTGTTCATTCTTCATCGTTCATTCTACAATGATCATTGATCCTTGTTCATTCTTCATCGTTCATTCTACAATGCTCATTGATTCTTGTTCATTTTTCATCGTTCATTGTTCATTGATCATTGATCCTTGTTCATTCTTCATCGTTCATTCATTATTGATAGATGATCATTGTTCATTCTTCATCGTTCATTCTACGATGCTTATTGGCCCTTGTTCATTCTTCATCGTTTATTGTTCATTGATGATTGAACCTTGTTTATTCGTCATCGTTCATTCATTATTGATCATTGATCCTTGTTCATTCTTCATCGTTCATTCTTCAATGATCATTGATCATTGTTCATTCTTCATCGTTCATTCTACAATGCTCATTGATCCTTGTTCATTTTTCATCGTTCATTGTTCATTGATCATTGATCCTTGTTCATTCTTCATCGTTCATTCATTATTGATAGATGATCCTTGTTCATTCTTCATCGTTCATTCTACAATGCTCATTGATCCTTGTTCATTCTTCATCGTTTATTGTTCATTGATGATTGATCCTTGTTTATTCTTCATCGTTCATTCATTATTGATCATTTATACTTGTTCATTCTTCATCGTTCATTCTTCAATGATCATAGATCCCTGTTCATTCTTCATCATTCATTCATTATTGATCATTGATCCTTGTTCATTCTTCATCTTTCATTCTTCATTGATCATTTATCCTTGTTCATTCTTCATCGTTCATTCTTAAATGATCATTGATCCTTGTTCATTCCTCATTGTTCATTCATTATTGATCATGGATCCTTTTTCATTCTTCATCGTTCATTTTTCAATGATCATTGATCCTTGTTCATTCTTCATCGTTCATTCATTATTGATCATTGATCCTTGTTCATTCTTCATCGTTCATTCTACAATGCTCATTGATCCTTGTTCATTCTTCATCGTTCATTGTTCATTGATCATTGATCCTTGTTCATTCTTCAATGATCATTGATCCTTGTTCATTCTTCAATGATCATTGATCCTTGATCATTTTTCATCGTTCATTCTTCAATAATCATTGATCCTTGTTCATTCTTCATCGTTCATTCATTATTGATCATTGATTCTTGTTCATTTTTCATCGTTCGTTGTTCATTTATCATTGATCCTTATTCATTTTTAATCGTTCATTGTTCATTGATCATTGATCCTTGTTCATTCTTCATCGTTTATTGTTCATTGATGATTGATCCTTGTTTATTCTTCATCGTTCATTCATTATTGATCATTGATCCTTGTTCATTCTTCATCGTTCATTCTACAATGCTCATTGATCCTTGTTCATTCTTCATCATTCATTCATTATTGATCATTGATCCTTGTTCATTCTTCATCGATCATTGTTCATTGATCATTGATCCTTGTTCATTCTTCATCGTTCATTCTACAATGCTCATTGATCCTTGTTCATTCTTCATCGTTCATTGTTCATTGATCATTGATCCTTGTTCATTCTTCATCGTTCATTCATTATTGATAGATGATCCTTGTTCATTCTTCATCGTTCATTCTACAATGCTCATTGGTCCTTGTTCATTCTTCATCGTTTATTGTTCATTGATCATTGATCCTTGTTTATTCTTCATCGTTCATTCATTATTTATCATTGATCCTTGTTCATTCTTCATCGTTCATTCTTCAATGATCATTGATCCTTGTTCATTCTTCATCGTTCATTCTACAATGCTCATTGATCCTTGTTCATTTTTCATCGTTCATCGTTCATTGATCATTGATCCTTGTTCATTCTTCATCGTTTATTGTTCATTGATGATTGATCCTTGTTTATTCTTCATCGTTCATTCATTATTGATCATTGATCCTTGTTCATTCTTCATCGTTCATTCTTCAATGATCATTGATCCTTGTTCATTCTTAGTCATTCATTCATTATTGATCATTGATCCTTGTTCATTCTTCATCGTTCATTCTTCATTGATCGTTTATCCTTGTTCATTCTTCATCGTTCATTCTTAAATGATCATTGATCCTTGTTCATTCCTCATTGTTCATTCATTATTGATCATGGATCCTTTTTCATTCTTCATCGTTCATTTTTCAATGATCATTGATCCTTGTTCATTCTTCATCGTTCATTCATTATTGATAGATGATCCTTGTTCATTCTTCATCGTTCATTCTACAATGCTCATTGGTCCTTGTTCATTCTTCATCGTTTATTGTTCATTGATCATTGATCCTTGTTTATTCTTCATCGTTCATTCATTATTTATCATTGATCCTTGTTCATTCTTCATCGTTCATTCTTCAATGATCATTGATCCTTGTTCATTCTTCATCGTTCATTCTACAATGCTCATTGATCCTTGTTCATTTTTCATCGTTCATCGTTCATTGATCATTGATCCTTGTTCATTCTTCATCGTTTATTGTTCATTGATGATTGATCCTTGTTTATTCTTCATCGTTCATTCATTATTGATCATTGATCCTTGTTCATTCTTCATCGTTCATTCTTCAATGATCATTGATCCTTGTTCATTCTTAGTCATTCATTCATTATTGATCATTGATCCTTGTTCATTCTTCATCGTTCATTCTTCATTGATCATTTATCCTTGTTCATTCTTCATCGTTCATTCTTAAATGATCATTGATCCTTGTTCATTCCTCATTGTTCATTCATTATTGATCATGGATCCTTTTTCATTCTTCATCGTTCATTTTTCAATGATCATTGATCCTTGTTCATTCTTCATCGTTCATTCTTCAATGATCATTGATCCTTGTTCATTTTTCATCGTACATTCTTCAATAATCATTGATCCTTGTTCATTCTTCATCGTTCATTCATTATTGATCATTGATCCTTGTTCATTTTTCATCGTTCATTCTACAATGATCGTTGATCCTTGTTCATTCTTCATCGTTCATTCTACAATGCTCATTGATTCTTGTTCATTTTTCATCGTTCATTGTTCATTGATCATTGATCCTTGTTCATTCTTCATCGTTCATTCATTATTGATAGATGATCCTTGTTCATTCTTCATCGTTCATTCTACAATGCTCATTGGTCCTTGTTCATTCTTCATCGTTTATTGTTCATTGATGATTGATCCTTGTTTATTCTTCATCGTTCATTCATTATTTATCATTGATCCTTGTTCATTCTTCATCATTCATTCTTCAATGATCATTGATCCTTGTTCATTCTTCATCGTTCATTCGACAATGCTCATTGATCCTTGTTCATTTTTCATCGTTCATTGATCATTGATCCTTGTTCATTCTTCATCGTTCATTCATTATTGATAGATGATCCTTGTTCATTCTTCATCGTTCATTCTACAATGCTCATTGATCCTTGTTCATTCTTCATCGTTTATTGTTCATTGATGATTGATCCTTGTTTATTCTTTATCGTTCATTCATTATTGATCATTGATCCTTGTTCATTCTTCATCGTTCATTCTTCAATGATCATTGATCCTTGTTCATTCTTCATCATTCATTCATTATTGATCATTGATCCTTGTTCATTCTTCATCGTTCATTTTTCATTGATCATTTATCCTTGTTCATTCTTCATCGTTCATTCTTAAATGATCATTGATCCTTGATCATTCCTCATTGTTCATTCATTATTGATCATGGATCCTTGTTCATTTTTCATCGTTCATTGTTCATTGATCATTGATCCTTGTTCATTCTTCATCGTTCATTCATTATTGATAGATGATCCTTGTTCATTCTTCATCGTTCATTCTACAATGCTCATTGGTCCTTGTTCATTCTTCATCGTTTATTGTTCATTGATCATTGATCCTTGTTTATTCTTCATCGTTCATTCATTATTTATCATTGATCCTTGTTCATTCTTCATCGTTCATTCTTCAATGATCATTGATCCTTGTTCATTCTTCATCGTTCATTCTACAATGCTCATTGATCCTTGTTCATTTTTCATCGTTCATTGTTCATTGATCATTGATCCTTGTTCATTCTTCATCGTTCATTCATTATTGATAGATGATCCTTGTTCATTCTTCATTGTTCATTCTACAATGCTCATTGATCCTTGTTCATTCTTCATCGTTTATTGTTCATTGATGATTGATCCTTGTTTATTCTTCATCGTTCATTCATTATTGATCATTTATACTTGTTCATTCTTCATCGTTCATTCTTCAATGATCATAGATCCTTATTCATTCTTCATCATTCATTCATTATTGATCATTGATCCTTGTTCATTCTTCATCTTTCATTCTTCATTGATCATTTATCCTTGTTCATTCTTCATCGTTCATTCTTAAATGATCATTGATCCTTGTTCATTCCTCATTGTTCATTCATTATTGATCATGGATCCTTTTTCATTCTTCATCGTTCATTTTTCAATGATCATTGATCCTTGTTCATTCTTCATCGTTCATTCATTATTGATCATTGATCCTTGTTCATTCTTCATCGTTCATTCTACAATGCTCATTGATCCTTGTTCATTCTTCATCGTTCATTGTTCATTGATCATTGATCCTTGTTCATTCTTCAATGATCATTGATCCTTGTTCATTCTTCAATGATCATTGATCCTTGATCATTTTTCATCGTTCATTCTTCAATAATCATTGATCCTTGTTCATTCTTCATCGTTCATTCATTATTGATCATTGATTCTTGTTCATTTTTCATCGTTCGTTGTTCATTTATCATTGATCCTTATTCATTTTTAATCCTTCATTGTTCATTGATCATTGATCCTTGTTCATTCTTCATCGTTCATTCATTATTGATAGATGATCCGTGTTCATTTTTCATCGTTCATTCTACAATGCTCATTGATCCTTGTTCATTCTTCATCGTTTATTGTTCATTGATGATTGATCCTTGTTTATTCTTCATCGTTCATTCATTATTGATCATTGATCATCGTTCATTCTTCAATGATCATTGATCCTTGTTCATTCTTCATCGTTCATTCTTCATTGATCATTTATCCTTGTTCATTCTTTATCGTTCATTTTTAAATGATCATTGATCCTTGTTCATTCTTCATTGTTCATTCATTAATGATCATGGATCCTTTTTCATTCTTCATCGTTCAATTTTCAATGATCATTGATCCTTGTTCATTCTTCATCGTTCATTCATTATTGATCATTGATCCTTGTTCATTCTTCATCGTTCATTCTACAATGCTCATTGATCCTTGTTCATTCTTCATCGTTCATTGTTCATTGATCATTGATCCTTGTTCATTCTTCAATGATCATTGATCCTTGTTCATTCTTCATCGTTCATTCTTCAATGATCATTGATCCTTGTTCATTTTTCATCGTTCATTCCTCAATAATCATTGATCCTTGTTCATTCTTCATCGTTCATTCATTATTGATCATTGATCCTTGTTCATTCTTCATCGTTCGTTCTACAATGCTCATTGATCCTTGTCCATTCTTCATTCTTCATCGTTCATTGTTCATTGATCATTGATCCTTGTTCATTCTTCAATGATCATTGATCCTTGTTCATTCTTCATCGTTCATTCTTCAATGATTATTGATCCTTGTTCATTTTTCATCGTACATTCTTCAATAATCATTGATCCTTGTTCATTCTTCATCGTTGATTCATTATTGATCATTGATCCTTGTTCATTCTTCATCGTTCATTCTACAATGATCATTGAACCTTGTTCATTCTTCATCCTTCATTCTAGAATGCTCATTGATTCTTGTTCATTTTTCATCGTTCATTGTTCATTGATCATTGATCCTTGTTCATTCTTCATCGTTCATTCATTATTGATAGATGATCCTTATTCATTCTTCATCGTTCATTCTACAACGCTCATTGGTCCTTGTTCATTCTTCATCGTTTATTGTTCATTGATGATTGATCCTTGTTTATTCTTCATCATTCATTCATTATTTATCATTGATCCTTGTTCATTCTTCATCGTTCATTCTTCAATGATCATTGATCCTTGTTCATTCTTCATCGTTCATTCTACAATGCTCATTGATCCTTGTTCATTTTTCATCGTTCATTGTTCATTGATCATTGATCCTTGTTCATTCTTCATCGTTCATTCATTATTGATAGATGATCCTTGTTCATTCTTCATCGTTCATTCTTCAATGCTCATTGATCCTTGTTCATTCTTCATCGTTTATTGTTCATTGATGATTGATCCTTGTTTATTCTTCATCGTTCATTCATTATTGATCATTGATCCTTGTTCATTCTTCATCGTTCATTCTTCAATGATCATTGATCCTTGTTCATTCTTCATCATTCATTCATTATTGATCATTGATCCTTGTTCATTCTTCATCGTTCATTCTTCATTGATCATTTATCCTTGTTCATTCTTCATCGTTCATTCTTAAATGATCATTGATCCTTGTTCATTCCTCATTGTTCATTCATTATTGATCATGGATCCTTTTTCATTCTTCATCGTTCATTTTTCAATGATCATTGATCCTTGCTCATTCTTCATCATTCATTCTACAATGCTCATTGATCCTTGTTCATTCTTCATCGTTCATTGTTCATTGATCATTGATCCTTGTTCATTCTTCAATGATTATTGATCCTTGTTCATTCTTCATCGTTCATTCTTCAATGATCATTGATCCTTGTTCATTCTTCATCGTTCATTCTACAATGCTCATTGATCCTTGTTCATTCTTCATCGTTGATTGTTCATTGATCATTGATCCTTGTTCATTCTTCAATGATCATTGATCCTTGTTCATTCTTCATCGTTCATTCTTCAATGATCATTGATCCTTGTTCATTTTTCATCGTTCATTCTTCAATAATCATTGATCCTTGTTCATTCTTCATCGTTCATTCATTATTGATCATTGATCCTTGTTCATTCTTCATCGTTCATTCTACAATGCTCATTGATCCTTGTTCATTCTTCATCATTCATTGTTCATTGATCATTGATCCTTGTTCATTCTTCAATGATCATTGATCCTTGTTCATTCTTGATCGTTCATTCTTCAATGATCATTGATCGTTGTTCATTTTTCATCGTACATTCTTCAATAATCATTGATCCTTGTTGATATAGGTTGGCTATGTTTTGAACAAGGACCAAACTATATGCACACGTATGTTTCAAGGTTTCGGAATTCAGCAATTAAGGCTGAAAGTTTAGGTTGTATTGTAAAATGTTTTTTTTTTTTTTTTTTTTTTTTTTTGTGATTTTGTGGGTTTTGTAATAAGAAGAACTAAGAAAAGATATGTTGAATTGAACAACTTGAAAATGGCTGATCCAAGGATTAATTTGATACAGATTCACCACAAATTAAAACCAAGGGCTCCTAAGAACACATTCAAACTTTAAGCCAAAAGAATGAAAAGCATAGGAACTTCAACTTACTAAAACCAATCCAAGTTAAAGTAAATTGCAAAGAGAGAACAAAGGAATTTGCTCAAAGGTTGTTTTGTATTCAGAATGTAAAAATCAGGTTGTTTATTACAAGAGTTCATACATCCTATTTATACTAAAGCATTCAGCAATGAGTACAAACTTTGAAAATGACAGTACAACCAAAATGGCAATAAAATGCAACAGCTAGTAAAAGAACAAGGAGATTTTTGCTGATTTTTTTTTTGTTGTCTCTAACAGCTAGTTTTGTTGTCTCCAACAGCTAGTTTTTCTTTAGGATTTGAAAATCAGCTCTTCTATCTTCTTGGGATTATTTGTGGCTGATTTGTAAGGGATATTATCATAAAAATCCCACTCAATCTTCAAAACATATGGCTGTTGTAAATCAGCTGGTTTTGAAGAATGCAACGGCTCAATTTGGAGAATCTGATTGCTTGTTTTGATCCATGCGTTTTAATTTTGTAAAGGACGTCCCATGAGCAAAATAAATATTAGACTCAATAAAATAAAAATTACAACTCGACTAACTAAACATGAGACATGATTAAGCTTGATCCTAAACCTGGCTTAATCATCTCTAAGACTTTGTTTCATTATAAAAATGAAAATACAAAATAAAAATTAAAGAAGAAGATTTAGTTCATGATTACAAAATTAAAAGACTTAACATTTGAACCTTGAATTTGAGCATCTTCCATATGATGAATCATGGTATTGATCCGTGTTAGTTCATCAGAACCAGATGTAGGTGATCCTACATCACTTGTTCATTCTTCATCGTTCATTCATTATTGATCATTAATCCTTGTTCATTCTTCATCGTTCATTCTACAATGATCATTGATCCTTGTTCATTCTTCATCGTTCATTCTAGAATGCTCATTGATTCTTGTTCATTTTTCATCGTTCATTGTTCATTGATCATTGATACTTGTTCATTCTTCATCGTTCATTCATTATTGATAGATGATCCTTGTATATTCTTCATCGTTCATTCTACAATGCTCATTGGTCCTCGTTCATTCTTCATCGTTTATTGTTCATTGATGATTGATCCTTGTTTATTCTTCATCGTTCATTCATTATTGATCATTGATCCTTGTTCATTCTTCATCGTTCATTCTTCAATGATCATTGATCCTTGTTCATTCTTCATCGTTCATTCTACAATGCTCATTGATCCTTGTTCATTTTTCATCGTTCATTGTTCATTGATCATTGATCCTTGTTCATTCTTCATCGTTCATTCATTATTGATAGATGATCCTTGTTCATTCTTCATCGTTCATTCTACAATGCTCATTGATCCTTGTTCATTCTTCATCGTTTATTGTTCATTGATGATTGATCCTTGTTTATTCTTCATCGTTCATTCATTATTGATCATTGATCATCGTTCATTCTTCAATGATCATTGATCCTTGTTCATTCTTCATCGTTCATTCTTCATTGATCATTTATCCTTGTTCATTCTTCATCGTTCATTCTTAAATGATCATTGATCCTTGTTCATTCTTCATTGTTCATTCATTAATGATCATGGATCCTTTTTCATTCTTCATCGTTCAATTTTCAATGATCATTGATCCTTGTTCATTCTTCATCGTTCATTCATTATTGATCATTGATACTTGTTCATTCTTCATCGTTCATTCTACAATGCTCATTGATCCTTGTTCTTTCTTCATCGTTCATTGTTCATTGATCATTGATCCTTGTTCATTCTTCAATGATCATTGATCCTTGTTCATTCTTCATCGTTCATTCTTCAATGATCATTGATCCTTGTTCATTTTTC
The DNA here is from genome assembly GCF_026212465.1 of Amaranthus tricolor. Taxonomy (NCBI): domain Eukaryota; kingdom Viridiplantae; phylum Streptophyta; class Magnoliopsida; order Caryophyllales; family Amaranthaceae; genus Amaranthus; species Amaranthus tricolor. The sequence continues at coordinate 18,496,000 of NC_080048.1, forward strand.
ATCGTTCATTCCTCAATAATCATTGATCCTCGTTCATTCTTCTTCGTTCATTCATTATTGATCATTGATCCTTGTTCATTCTTCATCGTTCATTCTACAATGCTCATTGATCCTTGTTCATTCTTCATCGTTCATTGTTCATTGATCATTGATCGTTGTTCATTCTTCAATGATCATTGATCTTTGTTCATTCTTCATCGTTCATTCTTCAATGATCATTGATCCTTGTTCATTTTTAATCGTACATTCTTCAATAATCATTGATCCTTGTTCATTCTTCATCGTTCATTCATTATTGATCATTGATCCTTGTTCATGCTTCATCGTTCATTCTACAATGCTCATTGAACCTTGTTCATTTTTCATCGTTCATTGTTCATTGATCATTGATCCTTGTTCATTCTTCATCGTTCATTCATAATTGATAGATGATCCTTGTTCATTCTTCATCGTTCATTCTACAATGCTCATTGATCCTTGTTCATTCTTCATCGTTTATTGTTCATTGATGATTGATCCTTGTTTATTCTTCATCGTTCATTCATTATTGATCATTGATCCTTGTTCATTCTTCATCGTTCATTCTTCAATGATCATTGATCCTTGTTCATTCTTCATTATTCATTCATTATTGATCATTGATCCTTGTTCATTCTTCATCGTTCATTCTTCATTGATCATTTATCCTTGTTCATTCTTCATCGTTCATTCTTAAATGATCATTGATCCTTGTTCATTCCTCATTGTTCATTCATTATTGATCATGGATCCTTTTTCATTCTTCATCGTTCATTTTTCAATGATCATTGATCCTTGTTCATTCTTCATCGTTCATTCATTATTGATCATTGATCCTTGTTCATTCTTCATCGTTCATTCTACAATGCTCATTGATCCTTATTCATTCTTCATCGTTCATTGTTCATTGATCATTGATCCTTGTTCATTCTTCAATGATCATTGATCCTTGTTCATTCTTCAATCATCATTGATCCTTGTTCATTCTTCATCGTTCATTCTACAATGCTCATTGATCCTTGTTCATTCTTCATCATTCATTGTTCATTGATCATTGATCCTTGTTCATTCTTCAATGATCATTGATCCTTGTTCATTCTTCATTGTTCATTCTTCAATGATCATTGATCCTTGTTCATTTATCATCGTTCATTCTTCAATAATCATTGATCCTTGTTCATTCTTCATCGTTCATTCATTATTGATCATTGATCCTTGTTCACTCTTCATCGTTCATTTTACAATGCTCATTGATCCTTGTTCATTCTTCATCATTCATTGTTCATTGATCATTGATCCTTGTTCATTCTTCAATGATCATTGATCCTTGTTCATTCTTCATCGTTCATTGTTCATTGATCATTGATCGTTGTTCATTCTTCAATGATCATTGATCTTTGTTCATTCTTCATCGTTCATTCTTCAATGATCATTGATCCTTGTTCATTTTTAATCGTACATTCTTCAATAATCATTGATCCTTGTTCATTCTTCATCGTTCATTCATTATTGATCATTGATCCTTGTTCATGCTTCATCGTTCATTCTACAATGCTCATTGAACCTTGTTCATTTTTCATCGTTCATTGTTCATTGATCATTGATCCTTGTTCATTCTTCATCGTTCATTCATAATTGATAGATGATCCTTGTTCATTCTTCATCGTTCATTCTACAATGCTCATTGATCCTTGTTCATTCTTCATTGTTTATTGTTCATTGATGATTGATCCTTGTTTATTCTTCATCGTTCATTCATTATTGATCATTGATCCTTGTTCATTCTTCATCGTTCATTCTTCAATGATCATTGATCCTTGTTCATTCTTCATTATTCATTCATTATTGATCATTGATCCTTGTTCATTCTTCATCGTTCATTCTTCATTGATCATTTATCCTTGTTCATTCTTCATCGTTCATTCTTAAATGATCATTGATCCTTGTTCATTCCTCATTGTTCATTCATTATTGATCATGGATCCTTTTTCATTCTTCATCGTTCATTTTTCAATGATCATTGATCCTTGTTCATTCTTCATCGTTCATTCATTATTGATCATTGATCCTTGTTCATTCTTCATCGTTCATTCTACAATGCTCATTGATCCTTATTCATTCTTCATCGTTCATTGTTCATTGATCATTGATCCTTGTTCATTCTTCAATGATCATTGATCCTTGTTCATTCTTCAATCATCATTGATCCTTGTTCATTCTTCATCGTTCATTCTACAATGCTCATTGATCCTTGTTCATTCTTCATCATTCATTGTTCATTGATCATTGATCCTTGTTCATTCTTCAATGATCATTGATCCTTGTTCATTCTTCATTGTTCATTCTTCAATGATCATTGATCCTTGTTCATTTATCATCGTTCATTCTTCAATAATCATTGATCCTTGTTCATTCTTCATCGTTCATTCATTATTGATCATTGATCCTTGTTCACTCTTCATCGTTCATTTTACAATGCTCATTGATCCTTGTTCATTCTTCATCATTCATTGTTCATTGATCATTGATCCTTGTTCATTCTTCAATGATCATTGTTCCTTGTTCATTCTTCATCGTTCATTCTTCAATGATCATTGATGCTTGTTCATTTTTTATCGTACATTCTTCAATAATCATTGATCCTTGTTCATTCTTCATCGTTCATTCATTATTGATCATTGATCCTTGTTCATTCTTCATCGTTCATTCTACAAAAATCATTGATCCTTGTTCATTCTTCATCGTTCATTCTAGAATGCTCATTGATTCTTGTTCATTTTTCATCGTTCATTGTTCATTGATCATTGATTCTTGTTCATTCTTCATCGTTCATTCATTATTGATAGATGATCCTTGTTCATTCTTCATCGTTCATTCTACAATGCTCATTGGTCCTCGTTCATTCTTCATCATTTATTGTTCAATGATGATTGATCCTTGTTTATTCTTCATCGTTCATTCATTATTGATCATTGATCCTTGTTCATTCTTCATCGTTCATTCTTCAATGATCATTGATCCTTGTTCATTCTTCATCGTTCATTCATTATTGATCATTGATCCTTGTTCATTCTTCATCGTTCATTCTACAATGCTCATTGATCCTTATTCATTCTTCATCGTTCATTGTTCATTGATCATTGATCCTTGTTCATTCTTCAATGATCATTGATCCTTGTTCATTCTTCAATCATCATTGATCCTTGTTCATTCTTCATCGTTCATTCTACAATGCTCATTGATCCTTGTTCATTCTTCATCATTCATTGTTCATTGATCATTGATCCTTGTTCATTCTTCAATGATCATTGATCCTTGTTCATTCTTCATTGTTCATTCTTCAATGATCATTGATCCTTGTTCATTTATCATCGTTCATTCTTCAATAATCATTGATCCTTGTTCATTCTTCATCGTTCATTCATTATTGATCATTGATCCTTGTTCATTCTTCATCGTTCATTTTACAATGCTCATTGATCCTTGTTCATTCTTCATCATTCATTGTTCATTGATCATTGATCCTTGTTCATTCTTCAATGATCATTGTTCCTTGTTCATTCTTCATCGTTCATTCTTCAATGATCATTGATGCTTGTTCATTTTTTATCGTACATTCTTCAATAATCATTGATCCTTGTTTATTCTTCATCGTTCATTCATTATTTATCATTGATCCTTGTTCATTCTTCATCGTTCATTCTTCAATGATCATTGATCCTTGTTCATTCTTCATCATTCATTCATTATTGATCATTGATCCTTGTTCATTCTTCATTGATCATTTATCCTTGTTCATTCTTCATCGTTCATTCTTAAATGATCATTGATCCTTGTTTATTCCTCATTGTTAATTCGTTATTGATCATGGATCCTTTTTCATTCTTCATCGTTCATTTTTCAATGATCATTGATCCTTGTTCATTCTTCATCGTTCATTCATTATTGATCATTGATCCTTGTTTATTCTTCATCGTTCATTCTACAATGCTCATTGATCCTTGTTCATTCTTCGTCGTTCAATGTTCATGAAACAAGTACGCCTTCTACATATGATCAGCACAAGAGTATTACTGGGAACAGTACAGAGGAACAGCGTGCTGAACCCAAAACAGTCCAAGATCAGGGAGTTGATACACAAGGAACAGGAACAGGAACTGAGGAACAGCTACTGACTAATATGGATGTACATGGCCCAACCTCGAGAAAAGCATACATAGTTTTGTATATAAAAGAAGAAGGATAAGGAACAACTAGATAAGGAACAGTCAGGTGTTCCCAAACCCTGCCGGATAGATTAGCGCGTTCTTTCTTAGTCTTCTGTTATAGCCGTTAGAACTTAGGCGCCTTTTCTTGAGTTCTAGCCGTTAAAGGGAGGAAGCCAAATCTATAAATAAGGCCCTCCTCCAGATTGTAATGGATGTCATGTATTCCTATTTTCAGATTTGATAAATCATATTCAGAGTTTCATTCAGAAGACAAGTGTTTGTTCCTGTTTGTTCTTCATTTTCTGTTGAGAGTTGAGAGCGTTCAAGCCTTTCACGGATTCATACTTCTCCAAGATTACGTTGATCTTTGTGAGAATTGTGAGGATTAAGGCCTTGTATTCCTTAGGGGAATCAGTGTCTTCTTCCAGGATAAGTAGTCTCCCAAGATTACTTAGAAATCGCCCTAAAACGACCCATTTTAATCGAGATAACCTTTACTATTTGATTGTCTGATTGATGATCGAATAATCAAAGAAGTCATAAACAAATCTTCCGCTGCAAACTTGTTCCAACTTGGTATCAGAGCCGTGTTCTGAGGAGGGACACAAGGAGATACGAGGTAATAGGTAACATTGCGTTTTCTGTGAAGAAGAGTAATCAGAGGATCAGGTATCGATTGTATTTTGTTTCAATTGGAAATCACAGGTATAAATTCAATTCCTTCTTGTTATTAATTTCTGTGATTGAGATTCGTAGAGTCCAAATTGAATCATTTTACACAATTGATTGTGAAAAAAGATTGTTGAAATCTGATTCTATTGTCAATTGCATGCGTATCAATTTGGTGTTTGATAATCGAATTTTTTGAGTTTTCGTATAAATTGGTTAGTATAAATCAGTTCTTGATTGTTCAAATTGTATTCTTTGATGAAAAGTTAATCGCATTCTCTTACAAAATTGGAAACATTGCATTGTCTTTAAAAATTGTTGGTTTGAATAATCGGATTTTTGAAAATTGTTTCGTGAAATTAGGGTTTATACATCAGTGCATTCGTTGTTGCTTTTGGAAATTTGTTGTTGAGGGAATTTCTTGCGAGATTGTGGCTGGTGAATATTTGAGTTGTGTGTTTGTTTTGGTTTCTGGAAAAATTGTTGTGAAGATCTTTTTGCAGGTTTTGATTGTTGACTATCATAACATTGTGTTGTTTGTGAATACTTGGGGTAATATGGACATGGATGAAAGATCAGAGACCCTTACCAATATAGTCCAGCAACTAGCCTTGACTGTAGCCAATAACATGGGGAACCAGGGGGACAGACCACAGCAGCCTCTTCCAAATAATAGGAACAGTGAGGACAAAACCTTGAAAATTGACTTACCTAGTTTTGATGGACAATCTACAGACCCAGAGGTGTACCTAGATTGGGAAGCCAATTTAGAAAGATATTTTGATTTTAAGGAAACCACACCTGAACAGCAGTTTAAGCTAGCCAAGATCAAACTGACCAAGCTTGCTGCAATATGGCTGGAAGGAGTGCAAAAGCAAAGAAGGAGGGAGGATAGAGAGAGAATCAATACTTGGGAAAAATTGAGAAAGCATTTAAGAAGGAAATATGTCCCACGCAACTATAGACAGCAATTGTACATGAAATGGGGAACATTGAGACAAGACCATAGGACTGTGGCAGATTATATTCAAGAATGGGAACGGTTGTCTGTTGTTTGTGACACCAATGAAACTGAGGAGGTGAAGGTTGGGAAATTCATAGGAGGACTAAGGGAAGATCTGAGAAAAAAATTGGAGTTGACCCCAAACCTTACCTTTAGCTTAGCTTGTAGTAATGCCCTTACTTTGGAAAAATATTCTAAGAAGAAATCAAGCATGGGCAGCACCTACAATAGACCAGTGAGGAGTTATAACCCAAAGAATGTTGCTACACCAACACCCACTGTGACTCAGACCAATGCACCAGATAGGGTTCCACCCTTGACCAATATCACTAAGGATAAGAATCCCAGGGACTTGAAGGGAGTTGTTTGTTTTAAATGTCATGGACATGGTCACATTAAAAGTGAGTGCCCAAATGTTAGAGCCTTCACTGTGCAAGAATGGACAGAAATTAAAGACATAGGAAGACCTAGGGCCATGATGGTTAGCAGGAATGGTAGGGAGGAGTTAGTTTGGCCTTCAACATCTGAGAAGGACCCTGATGGTACTTACTGTGTTAATGATGAGGGAGTCCTGGAAACTTTTGAGGGAGCTGAAGACAGTGAGGAAGGAGGGGACAGAGAGGAAGTGTATCCTGAGCCTGATTTGCAAAATTTGTTGATTAGGAGGAACTTTCATGCTACCCCAAAGACTAAACCAAATGATCAAAGAGAAAACATCTTCAAAACCAAATATGGCTTGTATGAATGGATGGTTATGCCATTTGGGCTAACTGGAGCCCCTAGTACCTTCATGAGATTAATGAATGAGGTCCTAAGACCATTTTTAGGAAGGTTTATTGTGGTATACCTTGATGACATACTAGTGTACAGCAGGAGTGTAGAGGAACACCTTGACCATTTGAAGCAGCTATTCCAGACTCTTAGGGAACAGAGATTATTTGGGAAACTAGAGAAGTGTTCCTTCTTGCTAACTGAGGTTTACTTCTTAGGATTTATAATAGGGAGACAAGGAGTGCAGGTAGACCCCTCAAAGATAGAAGCCATTAAGACTTGGCCAGTACCCACTAGTATCACTCAGGTAAGATCTTTTCATGGCCTAGCCTCTTTTTACAGGAGGTTCATTAAAGGTTTCAGCACCATTATGACACCTATCACAGACTGCACAAAAGGGAACACCTTCAAGTGGACCACAGAGGCACAATTAGCTTTTGAGAAAATTAAGGAAACCATGTGTAACCCTCCTATTCTGAGATTACCAGACTTTAGTAAACCATTTGAGGTAGAATGTGATGCCAGCAACACAGGGATAGGAGCTGTTTTAATTCAAGAAGGTAGACCTGTAGCATACTTTAGTGAAAAGTTAAATAAGAGCAGGATGAATTACTCAGCCTATGATAAGGAATTATATGCTATGGTTAGAGCCCTAGAGCACTGGTCCCATTACCTTAAGGGACAGCCCTTCGTGTTGCATTCTGACCATGAGTCCCTTAAACATATCAGTGGGCAAAACAAACTTAGTACCAAACATGCTAGGTGGGTTGAATTTATGCAAAGCTTTAACTTTGTTGCTAAGTATAAGGCTGGGAAAACTAACATTGTGGCAGATGCTCTAAGTAGGAGAGCACATTTACTAGCTATCTTGGATGCCAAAGTATTAGGTTTTGAGATGATTAAGGAACAGTACAAAACTGATCCAGACTTCAGTACTCTTTACCAGCAGTGCAGCCAACAACCACAAGGCCCATTTAGTATCCAACAGGGGTTTCTTTTCAAAGGGAACAGACTGTGTATTCCTAGAACATCTTTAAGAACAGCCTTAGTAAGAGAGATACATGAGGGAAGCTTAGCAGGACACTTTGGTATACAGAAAACCTTGGATATGTTAGCCAAGCACTTTTATTGGCCAAAGATGTTGGGAACAGTAGGCAAGATTATTTTGAGGTGTGAGCCTTGTATCAAGGCAAAAATAACATTCCATAGAGAGGAATACAAACCCCTACCCATTGCAATAAGACCATGGGAACATGTGAGTATGGACTTTATAGTTGCCCTACCTAGAACACAGAGGGGCAAAGATGCAGTCATGGTTGTGGTAGACAGGTTCTCCAAAATGAGCCATTTCATAGCATGTAATAAGGTGAATGATGCTAATCAAATAGCCAAGCTTTACTTTGCAGAAATTGTACGGCTGCATGGGGTCCCTAGAACTATAGTATCAGACAGGGATAGCAAGTTTTTAAGCTCTTTCTGGAGCACCCTATGGAGACTGCTCAACACTAAGCTTCTGTACAGCACCTCTCATCACCCACAAACTGACGGGCAGACAGAGGTTACCAACAAAACATTAGGGTCAATCCTTAGAACTTTGGTAAAGAAAAATCTAAGAGATTGGGACCAGAAGCTGTGTCATGCAGAGTTCGCCTACAATATGAGTCCAAGCTGGGCAACTAAGATATCACCTTTTGAATGTGTGTATGGAATGAATCCTATAATACCTGTTTCACTAATTGATCTTCCTTCACATTGCAGACCACATGGGGATGCTAAGCAGCATGCTGAGGACATGATGACAATCCATAGGCAAACCCAAAAACACATTGAACAAGCTACTGCAAAGTACCAGCAAAAAGTTAACTCAAGCACGTCAGCTCCACATAAGTTTAAAATTGGAGACTGGGTATGGATTCACCTGAGAAAGGAACGGTTCCCAAGACAGAGGAAGAACAAATTAATGCCGAGAGCCGATGGACCATTCCAAATTACTGAGAAATATGGAGACAATGCGTTCAAAGTAGACCTGCCTGATCGATATGGAGTCTCCCCCATATTCAACATAGGGGATTTACAGCCTTACTATGCTGAGTCTGAATTGGGGACAATTCGAGCTGAAGAAGGAGGGAATGAAACAAGTACGCCTTCTACATATGATCAGCACAAGAGTATTACTGGGAACAGTACAGAGGAACAGCGTGCTGAACCCAAAACAGTCCAAGATCAGGGAGTTGATACACAAGGAACAGGAACAGGAACTGAGGAACAGCTACTGACTAATATGGATGTACATGGCCCAACCTCGATAAAAGCATACATAGTTTTGTATATAAAAGAAGAAGGATAAGGAACAGCTAGATAAGGAACACTCAGGTGTTCCCAAACCCTGTCGGATAGATTAGCGCGTTCTTTCTTAGTCTTCTGTTATAGCCGTTAGAACTTAGGCGCCTTTTCTTGAGTTCTAGCCGTTAAAAGGAGGAAGCCAAATTTATAAATAAGGCCCTCCTCCAGATTGTAATGGATGTCATGTATTCCTATTTTCAGATTTGATAAATCATATTCAGAGTTTCATTCAGAAGACAAGTGTTTGTTCCTGTTTGTTCTTCATTTTCTGTTGAGAGTTGAGAGCGTTCAAGCCTTTCACGGATTCATACTTCTCCAAGATTACGTTGATCTTTGTGAGAATTGTGAGGATTAAGGCCTTGTATTCCTTAGGGGAATCAGTGTCTTCTTCCAGGATAAGTAGTCTCCCAAGATTACTTAGAAATCGCCCTAAAACGACCCATTTTAATCGAGATAACCTTTACTATTTGATTGTCTGATTGATGATCGAATAATCAAAGAAGTCATAAACAAATCTTCCGCCGCAAACTTGTTCCAGTTCATTGATCATTGATCCTTGTTCATTCTTCAATGATCATTGATCCTTGTTCATTCTTCATCGTTCATTCTTCAATGATCATTGATCCTTGTTCATTTATCATCGTTCATTCTTCAATAATCATTGATCCTTGTTCATTCTTCATCGTTCATTCATTATTGATCATTGATCCTTGTTCATTCTTCATCGTTCATTTTACAATGCTCATTGATCCTTCTTCATTCTTCATCATTCATTGTTCATTGATCATTGATCCTTGTTCATTCTTCAATGATCATTGTTCCTTGTTCATTCTTCATCGTTCATTCTTCAATGATCATTGATCCTTGTTCATTTTTTATCGTACATTCTTCAATTATCATTGATCCTTGTTCATTCTTCATCGTTCATTCATTATTGATCATTGATCCTTGTTCATTCTTCATCGTTCATTCTACAATGATCATTGATCCTTGTTCATTCTTCATCGTTCATTCTAGAATGCTCATTGATTCTTGTTCATTTTTCATCGTTCATTGTTCATTGATCATTGATCCTTGTTCATTCTTCATCGTTCATTCATTATTGATAGATGATCCTTGTTCATTCTTCATCGTTCATTCTACAATGCTCATTGGTCCTTGTTCATTCTTCATCGTTTATTGTTCATTGATGATTGATCCTTGTTTATTCTTCATCGTTCATTCATTATTTTTCATTGATCCTTGTTCATTCTTCTTCGTTCATTCTTCAATGATCATTGATCCTTGTTCATTCTTCATCGTTCATTCTACAATGCTCATTGATCCTTGTTCATTGTTCAATGATCATTGATCCTTGTTCATTCTTCATCGTTCATTCATTATTGATAGATGATCCTTGTTCATTCTTCATCGTTCATTCTACAATGCTCATTGATCCTTGTTCATTCTTCATCGTTTATTGTTCATTGATGATTGATCCTTGTTTATTCTTCATCGTTCATTCATTATTGATCATTGATCCTTGTTCATTCTTCATCGTTCATTCTTCAATGATCATTGATCCTTGTTCATTCTTCATCATTCATTCATTATTGATCATTGATCCTTGTTCATTCTTCATCGTTCATTCTTCATTGATCATTTATCCTTGTTCATTCTTCATCGTTCATTCTTAAATGATCATTGATCCTTGTTCATTCCTCATTGTTCATTCATTAGTGATCATGGATCCTTGTTCATTTTTCATCGTTCATTGTTCATTGATCATTGATCCTTGTTCGTTCTTCATCGTTCATTCATTATTGATAGATGATCCTTGTTCATTCTTCATCGTTCATTCTACAATGCTCATTGGTCCTTGTTCATTCTTCATCGTTTATTGTTCATTGATCATTGATCCTTGTTTATTCTTCATCGTTCATTCATTATTTATCATTGATCCTTGTTCATTCTTCATCGTTCATTCTTCAATGATCATTGATCCTTGTTCATTCTTCATCGTTCATTCTACAATGCTCATTGATCCTTGTTCATTTTTCATCGTTCATTGTTGATTGATCATTGATCCTTGTTCATTCTTCATCGTTCATTCATTATTGATAGATGATCCTTGTTCATTCTTCATCGTTCATTCTACAATGCTCATTGATCCTTGTTCATTCTTCATCGTTTATTGTTCATTGATGATTGATCCTTGTTTATTCTTCATCGTTCATTCATTATTGATCATTGATCCTTGTTCATTCTTCATCGTTCATTCTTCAATGATCATTGATCCTTGTTCATTCTTAGTCATTCATTCATTATTGATCATTGATCCTTGTTCATTCTTCATCGTTCATTCTTCATTGATCATTTATCCTTGTTCATTCTTCATCGTTCATTCTTAAATGATCATTGATCCTTGTTCATTCCTCATTGTTCATTCATTATTGATCATGGATCCTTTTTCATTCTTCATCGTTCATTTTTCAATGATCATTGATCCTTGTTCATTCTTCATCGTTCATTCTTCAATGATCATTGATCCTTGTTCATTTTTCATCGTACATTCTTCAATAATCATTGATCCTTATTCATTCTTCATCGTTCATTCATTATTGATCATTGATCCTTGTTCATTTTTCATCGTTCATTCTACAATGATCATTGATCCTTGTTCATTCTTCATCGTTCATTCTACAATGCTCATTGATTCTTGTTCATTTTTCATCGTTCATTGTTCATTGATCATTGATCCTTGTTCATTCTTCAATGATCATTGATCCTTGTTCATTCTTCATCATTCATTCATTATTGATCATTGATCCTTGTTCATTCTTCATCGTTCATTGTTCATTGATCATTGATCCTTGTTCATTCTTCATCGTTCATTCTACAATGCTCATTGATCCTTGTTCATTCTTCATCGTTCATTGTTCATTGATCATTGATCCTTGTTCATTCTTCAATGATCATTGATCCTTGTTCATTCTTCATCGTTCATTCTTCAATGATCATTGATCCTTGTTCATTTTTCATCGTTCATTCTTCAATAATCATTGATCCTTGTTCATTCTTCATCGTTCATTCATTATTGATCATTGATCCTTGTTCATTCTTCATCGTTCATTCTACAATGGTCATTGATCCTTGTTCATTCTTCATCGTTCATTGTTCATTGATCATTGATCCTTGTTCATTCTTCAATGATCATTGATCCTTGTTCATTCTTCATCGTTCTTTCTTCAATGATCATTGATCCTTGTTCATTTTTCATCGTACATTCTTCAATAATCATTGATCCTTGTTCATTCTTCATCGTTCATTCATTATTGATCATTGATCCTTGTTCATTCTTCATCGTTCATTCTACAATGATCATTGATCCTTGTTCATTCTTCATCGTTCATTCTACAATGCTCATTAATTCTTGTTCATTTTTCATCGTTCATTGTTCATTGATCATTGATCCTTGTTCATTCTTCATCGTTCATTCATTATTGATAGATGATCCTTGTTCATTCTTCATCGTTCATTCTACAATGCTCATTGGTCCTTGTTCATTCTTCATCGTTTATTGTTCATTGATGATTGATCCTTGTTTATTCTTCATCGTTCATTCATTATTTATCATTGATCCTTGTTCATTCTTCATCGTTCATTCTTCAATGATCATTGATCCTTGTTCATTCTTCATCGTTCATTCTACAATGCTCATTGATCCTTGTTCATTTTTCATCGTTCATTGTTCATTGATCATTGATCCTTGTTCATTCTTCATCGTTCATTCATTATTGATAGATGATCCTTGTTCATTCTTCATCGTTCATTTTACAATGCTCATTGATCCTTGTTCATTCTTCAACAAACATTCATTATTGATCATTGATCCTTGTTCATTCTTCATCGTTCATTGTTCATTGATCATTGATCCTTGTTCATTCTTCATCGTTCATTCATTATTGATCATTGGTCCTTGTTCATTCTTCATCATTTATTGATCATTGATCATTGATCCTTGTTTATTCTTCACCGTTCATTCATTATTTATCATTGATCCTTGTTCATTCTTCATCGTTCATTGTTCATTGATCATTGATCCTTGTTCATTCTTCATCGTTCATTCATTATTGATCATTGGTCCTTGTTCATTCTTCATCGTTTATTGATCATTGATCATTGATCCTTGTTTATTCTTCACCGTTCATTCATTATTTATCATTGATCCTTGTTCATTCTTCATCGTTCATTGTTCATTGATCATTGATCCTTGTTCATTATTCAATAATCATTGATCCTTGTTCATTCTTCATCGTTCATTCTTCAATGATCATTGATCCTTGTTCATTTTTCATCGTACATTCTTCAATAATCATTGATCCTTGTTCATTCTTCATCGTTCATTCATTATTGATCATTGATCCTTGTTCATTCTTCATCGTTCATTCTACAATGATCATTGATCCTTGTTCATTCTTCATCGTTCATTCTAGAATGCTCATTGATTCTTGTTCATTTTTCATCGTTCATTGTTCATTGATCATTGATCCTTGTTCATTCTTCATCGTTCATTCATTATTGATAGATGATCCTTGTTAATTCTTCATCGTTCATTGTACAATGCTCATTGATCCTTGTTTATTCTTCATCGTTTATTGTTCATTGATGATTGATCCTTGTTTATTCTTCATCGTTCATTCATTATTGATCATTGATCCTTGTTCATTCTTCATCGTTCATTTTGCAATGCACATTGATCCTTGTTCATTCTTCATCATTCATTCATTATTGATCATTGATCCTTGTTCATTCTTCATCGTTCATTGTTCATTGATCATTGATCCTTGTTCATTCTTCATCGTTCATTCTACAATGCTCATTGATCCTTGTTCATTCTTCATCGTTCATTGTTCATTGATCATTGATCCTTGTTCATTCTTCAATGATCATTGATCCTTGTTCATTCTTCATCATTCATTCATTATTGATCATTGATCCTTGTTCATTCTTCATCGTTCATTGTTCATTGATCATTGATCCTTGTTCATTCTTCATCGTTCATTCTACAATGCTCATTGATCCTTGTTCATTCTTCATCGTTCATTGTTCATTGATCATTGATCCTTGTTCATTCTTCAATGATCATTGATCCTTGTTCATTCTTCATCGTTCATTCTTCAATGATCATTGATCCTTGTTCATTTTTCATCGTTCATTCTTCAATAATCATTGATCCTTGTTCATTCTTCATCGTTCATTCATTATTGATCATTGATCCTTGTTCATTCTTCATCGTTCATTCTACAATGGTCATTGATCCTTGTTCATTCTTCATCGTTCATTGTTCATTGATCATTGATCCTTGTTCATTCTTCAATGATCATTGATCCTTGTTCATTCTTCATCGTTCATTCTTCAATGATCATTGATCCTTGTTCATTTTTCATCGTACATTCTTCAATAATCATTGATCCTTGTTCATTCTTCATCGTTCATTCATTATTGATCATTGATCCTTGTTCATTCTTCATCGTTCATTCTACAATGCTCATTAATTCTTGTTCATTTTTCATCGTTCATTGTTCATTGATCATTGATCCTTGTTCATTCTTCATCGTTCATTCATTATTGATAGATGATCCTTGTTCATTCTTCATCGTTCATTCTACAATGCTCATTGGTCCTTGTTCATTCTTCATCGTTTATTGTTCATTGATCATTGATCCTTGTTTATTCTTCATCGTTCATTCATTATTTATCATTGATTCTTGTTCATTCTTCATCGTTCATTCTTCAATGATCATTGATCCTTGTTCATTCTTCATCGTTCATTCTACAATGCTCATTGATCCTTGTTCATTTTTCATCGTTCATTGTTCATTGATCATTGATCCTTGTTCATTCTTCATCGTTCATTCATTATTGATAGATGATCCTTGTTCATTCTTCATCGTTCATTCTACAATGCTCATTGATCCTTGTTCATTCTTCATCGTTTATTGTTCATTGATGATTGATCCTTGTTTATTCTTCATCGTTCATTCATTATTGATCATTGATCCTTGTTCATTCTTCATCGTTCATTCTTCAATGATCATTGATCCTTGTTCATTCTTAGTCATTCATTCATTATTGATCATTGATCCTTGTTCATTCTTCATCGTTCATTCTTCATTGATCATTTATCCTTGTTCATTCTTCATCGTTCATTCTTAAATGATCATTGATCCTTGTTCATTCCTCATTGTTCATTCATTATTGATCATGGATCCTTTTTCATTCTTCATCGTTCATTTTTCAATGATCATTGATCCTTGTTCATTCTTCATCGTTCATTCTTCAATGATCATTGATCCTTGTTCATTTTTCATCGTACATTCTTCAATAATCATTGATCCTTGTTCATTCTTCATCGTTCATTCATTATTGATCATTGATCCTTGTTCATTTTTCATCGTTCATTCTACAATGATCGTTGATCCTTGTTCATTCTTCATCGTTCATTCTACAATGCTCATTGATTCTTGTTCATTTTTCATCGTTCATTGTTCATTGATCATTGATCCTTGTTCATTCTTCATCGTTCATTCATTATTGATAGATGATCCTTGTTCATTCTTCATCGTTCATTCTACAATGCTCATTGGTCCTTGTTCATTCTTCATCGTTTATTGTTCATTGATGATTGATCCTTGTTTATTCTTCATCGTTCATTCATTATTTATCATTGATCCTTGTTCATTCTTCATCCTTCATTCTTCAATGATCATTGATCCTTGTTCATTCTTCATCGTTCATTCTACAATGCTCATTGATCCTTGTTCATTTTTCATCGTTCATTGTTCATTGATCATTGATCCTTGTTCATTCTTCATCGTTCATTCATTATTGATAGATGATCCTTGTTCATTCTTCATCGTTCATTCTACAATGCTCATTGATCCTTGTTCATTCTTCATCGTTTATTGTTCATTGATGATTGATCCTTGTTTATTCTTCATCGTTCATTCATTATTGATCATTGATCCTTGTTCATTCTTCATCGTTCATTCTTCAATGATCATTGATCCTTGTTCATTCTTCATCGTTCATTCTTCATTGATCATTTATCCTTGTTCATTCTTCATCGTTCATTCTTAAATGATCATTGATCCTTGTTCATTCCTCATTGTTCATTCATTATTGATCATGGATCCTTTTTCATTCTTCATCGTTCATTTTTCAATGATCATTGATCCTTGTTCATTCTTCGTCGTTCATTCTTCAATGATCATTGATCCTTGTTCATTTTTCATCGTACATTCTTCAATAATCATTGATCCTTGTTCATTCTTCATCGTTCATTCATTATTGATCATTGATCCTTGTTCATTCTTCATCGTTCATTCATTATTGATAGATGATCCTTGTTCATTCTTCATCGTTCATTCTACAATGCTCATTGGTCCTTGTTCATTCTTCATCGTTTATTGTTCATTGATGATTGATCCTTGTTTATTCTTCATCGTTCATTCATTATTTATCATTGATCCTTGTTCATTCTTCATCATTCATTCTTCAATGATCATTGATCCTTGTTCATTCTTCATCGTTCATTCTACAATGCTCATTGATCCTTGTTCATTTTTCATCGTTCATTGTTCATTGATCATTGATCCTTGTTCATTCTTCATCGTTCATTCATTATTGATAGATGATCCTTGTTCATTCTTCATCGTTCATTCTACAATGCTCATTGATCCTTGTTCATTCTTCATCGTTTATTGTTCATTGATGATTGATCCTTGTTTATTCTTTATCGTTCATTCATTATTGATCATTGATCCTTGTTCATTCTTCATCGTTCATTCTTCAATGATCATTGATCCTTGTTCATTCTTCATCATTCATTCATTATTGATCATTGATCCTTGTTCATTCTTCATCGTTCATTTTTCATTGATCATTTATCCTTGTTCATTCTTCATCGTTCATTCTTAAATGATCATTGATCCTTGATCATTCCTCATTGTTCATTCATTATTGATCATGGATCCTTGTTCATTTTTCATCGTTCATTGTTCATTGATCATTGATCCTTGTTCATTCTTCATCGTTCATTCATTATTGATAGATGATCCTTGTTCATTCTTCATCGTTCATTCTACAATGCTCATTGGTCCTTGTTCATTCTTCATCGTTTATTGTTCATTGATCATTGATCCTTGTTTATTCTTCATCGTTCATTCATTATTTATCATTGATCCTTGTTCATTCTTCATCGTTCATTCTTCAATGATCATTGATCCTTGTTCATTCTTCATCGTTCATTCTACAATGCTCATTGATCCTTGTTCATTTTTCATCGTTCATTGTTCATTGATCATTGATCCTTGTTCATTCTTCATCGTTCATTCATTATTGATAGATGATCCTTGTTCATTCTTCATCGTTCATTTTACAATGCTCATTGATCCTTGTTCATTCTTCAACAAACATTCATTATTGATCATTGATCCTTGTTCATTCTTCATCGTTCATTGTTCATTGATCATTGATCCTTGTTCATTCTTCATCGTTCATTCATTATTGATCATTGGTCCTTGTTCATTCTTCATCATTTATTGATCATTGATCATTGATCCTTGTTTATTCTTCACCGTTCATTCATTATTTATCATTGATCCTTGTTCATTCTTCATCGTTCATTGTTCATTGATCATTGATCCTTGTTCATTCTTCATCGTTCATTCATTATTGATCATTGGTCCTTGTTCATTCTTCATCGTTTATTGATCATTGATCATTGATCCTTGTTTATTCTTCACCGTTCATTCATTATTTATCATTGATCCTTGTTCATTCTTCATCGTTCATTGTTCATTGATCATTGATCCTTGTTCATTATTCAATAATCATTGATCCTTGTTCATTCTTCATCGTTCATTCTTCAATGATCATTGATCCTTGTTCATTTTTCATCGTACATTCTTCAATAATCATTGATCCTTGTTCATTCTTCATCGTTCATTCATTATTGATCATTGATCCTTGTTCATTCTTCATCGTTCATTCTACAATGATCATTGATCCTTGTTCATTCTTCATCGTTCATTCTAGAATGCTCATTGATTCTTGTTCATTTTTCATCGTTCATTGTTCATTGATCATTGATCCTTGTTCATTCTTCATCGTTCATTCATTATTGATAGATGATCCTTGTTAATTCTTCATCGTTCATTCTACAATGCTCATTGATCCTTGTTTATTCTTCATCGTTTATTGTTCATTGATGATTGATCCTTGTTTATTCTTCATCGTTCATTCATTATTGATCATTGATCCTTGTTCATTCTTCATCGTTCATTTTGCAATGCACATTGATCCTTGTTCATTCTTCATCATTCATTCATTATTGATCATTGATCCTTGTTCATTCTTCATCGTTCATTGTTCATTGATCATTGATCCTTGTTCATTCTTCATCGTTCATTCTACAATGCTCATTGATCCTTGTTCATTCTTCATCGTTCATTGTTCATTGATCATTGATCCTTGTTCATTCTTCAATGATCATTGATCCTTGTTCATTCTTCATCATTCATTCATTATTGATCATTGATCCTTGTTCATTCTTCATCGTTCATTGTTCATTGATCATTGATCCTTGTTCATTCTTCATCGTTCGTTCTACAATGCTCATTGATCCTTGTTCATTCTTCATCGTTCATTGTTCATTGATCATTGATCCTTGTTCATTCTTCAATGATCATTGATCCTTGTTCATTCTTCATCGTTCATTCTTCAATGATCATTGATCCTTGTTCATTTTTCATCGTTCATTCTTCAATAATCATTGATCCTTGTTCATTCTTCATCGTTCATTCATTATTGATCATTGATCCTTGTTCATTCTTCATCGTTCATTCTACAATGGTCATTGATCCTTGTTCATTCTTCATCGTTCATTGTTCATTGATCATTGATCCTTGTTCATTCTTCAATGATCATTGATCCTTGTTCATTCTTCATCGTTCATTCTTCAATGATCATTGATCCTTGTTCATTTTTCATCGTACATTCTTCAATAATCATTGATCCTTGTTCATTCTTCATCGTTCATTCATTATTGATCATTGATCCTTGTTCATTCTTCATCGTTCATTCTACAATGATCATTGATCCTTGTTCATTCTTCATCGTTCATTCTACAATGCTCATTAATTCTTGTTCATTTTTCATCGTTCATTGTTCATTGATCATTGATCCTTGTTCATTCTTCATCGTTCATTCATTATTGATAGATGATCCTTGTTCATTCTTCATCGTTCATTCTACAATGCTCATTGATCCTTGTTCATTCTTCAATGTTTATTGTTCATTGATGATTAATCCTTGTTTATTCTTCATCGTTCATTCATTATTGATCCTTGTTCATTCTTCATCGTTCATTCTACAATGCTCATTGGTCCTTGTTCATTCTTCATCGTTTATTGTTCATTGATCATTGATCCTTGTTTATTCTTCATCGTTCATTCATTATTTATCATTGATCCTTGTTCATTCTTCATCGTTCATTCTACAATGATCATTGATCCTTGTTTATTCTTCACCGTTCATTCATTATTTATCATTGATCCTTGTTCATTCTTCATCGTTCATTGTTCATTGATCATTGATCCTTGTTCATTCTTCATCGTTCATTCATTATTGATCATTGGTCCTTGTTCATTCTTCATCGTTTATTGATCATTGATCATTGATCCTTGTTTATTGTTCACCGTTCATTCATTATTTATCATTGATCCTTGTTCATTCTTCATCGTTCATTGTTCATTGATCATTGATCCTTGTTCATTATTCAATAATCATTGATCCTTGTTCATTCTTCATCGTTCATTCTTCAATGATCATTGATCCTTGTTCATTTTTCATCGTACATTCTTCAATAATCATTGATCCTTGTTCATTCTTCATCGTTCATTCATTATTGATCATTGATCCTTGTTCATTCTTCATCGTTCATTCTACAATGATCATTGATCCTTGTTCATTCTTCATCGTTCATTCTAGAATGCTCATTGATTCTTGTTCATTTTTCATCGTTCATTGTTCATTGATCATTGATCCTTGTTCATTCTTCATCGTTCATTCATTATTGATAGATGATCCTTGTTAATTCTTCATCGTTCATTCTACAATGCTCATTGATCCTTGTTTATTCTTCATCGTTTATTGTTCATTGATGATTGATCCTTGTTTATTCTTCATCGTTCATTCATTATTGATCATTGATCCTTGTTCATTCTTCATCGTTCATTTTGCAATGCACATTGATCCTTGTTCATTCTTCATCATTCATTCATTATTGATCATTGATCCTTGTTCATTCTTCATCGTTCATTGTTCATTGATCATTGATCCTTGTTCATTCTTCATCGTTCATTCTACAATGCTCATTGATCCTTGTTCATTCTTCATCGTTCATTGTTCATTGATCATTGATCCTTGTTCATTCTTCAATGATCATTGATCCTTGTTCATTCTTCATCATTCATTCATTATTGATCATTGATCCTTGTTCATTCTTCATCGTTCATTGTTCATTGATCATTGATCCTTGTTCATTCTTCATCGTTCATTCTACAATGCTCATTGATCCTTGTTCATTCTTCATCGTTCATTGTTCATTGATCATTGATCCTTGTTCATTCTTCAATGATCATTGATCCTTGTTCATTCTTCATCGTTCATTCTTCAATGATCATTGATCCTTGTTCATTTTTCATCGTTCATTCTTCAATAATCATTGATCCTTGTTCATTCTTCATCGTTCATTCATTATTGATCATTGATCCTTGTTCATTCTTCATCGTTCATTCTACAATGGTCATTGATCCTTGTTCATTCTTCATCGTTCATTGTTCTTTGATCATTGATCCTTGTTCATTCTTCAATGATCATTGATCCTTGTTCATTCTTCATCGTTCATTCTTCAATGATCATTGATCCTTGTTCATTTTTCATCGTACATTCTTCAATAATCATTGATCCTTGTTCATTCTTCATCGTTCATTCATTATTGATCATTGATCCTTGTTCATTCTTCATCGTTCATTCTACAATGATCATTGATCCTTGTTCATTCTTCATCGTTCATTCTACAATGCTCATTAATTCTTGTTCATTTTTCATCGTTCATTGTTCATTGATCATTGATCCTTGTTCATTCTTCATCGTTCATTCATTATTGATAGATGATCCTTGTTCATTCTTCATCGTTCATTCTACAATGCTCATTGGTCCTTGTTCATTCTTCATCGTTTATTGTTCATTGATCATTGATCCTTGTTTATTCTTCATCGTTCATTCATTATTTATCATTGATCCTTGTTCATTCTTCATCGTTCATTCTACAATGATCATTGATCCTTGTTTATTCTTCACCGTTCATTCATTATTTATCATTGATCCTTGTTCATTCTTCATCGTTCATTGTTCATTGATCATTGATCCTTGTTCATTCTTCATCGTTCATTCATTATTGATCATTGGTCCTTGTTCATTCTTCATCGTTTATTGATCATTGATCATTGATCCTTGTTTATTCTTCACCGTTCATTCATTATTTATCA
Organism: Amaranthus tricolor; assembly: GCF_026212465.1. NCBI lineage: Eukaryota > Viridiplantae > Streptophyta > Magnoliopsida > Caryophyllales > Amaranthaceae > Amaranthus > Amaranthus tricolor. Next base: position 18,517,608 of record NC_080048.1, read on the forward strand.
TTGATCCTTGTTCATTCTTCATCGTTCATTGTTCATTGATCATTGATCCTTGTTCATTATTCAATAATCATTGATCCTTGTTCATTCTTCATCGTTCATTCTTCAATGATCATTGATCCTTGTTCATTTTTCATCGTACATTCTTCAATAATCATTGATCCTTGTTCATTCTTCATCGTTCATTCATTATTGATCATTGATCCTTGTTCATTCTTCATCGTTCATTCTACAATGATCATTGATCCTTGTTCATTCTTCATCGTTCATTCTAGAATGCTCATTGATTCTTGTTCATTTTTCATCGTTCATTATTCATTGATCATTGATCCTTGTTCATTCTTCATCGTTCATTCATTATTGATAGATGATCCTTGTTAATTCTTCATCGTTCATTCTACAATGCTCATTGATCCTTGTTTATTCTTCATCGTTTATTGTTCATTGATGATTGATCCTTGTTTATTCTTCATCGTTCATTCATTATTGATCATTGATCCTTGTTCATTCTTCATCGTTCATTTTGCAATGCACATTGATCCTTGTTCATTCTTCATCATTCATTCATTATTGATCATTGATCCTTGTTCATTCTTCATCGTTCATTGTTCATTGATCATTGATCCTTGTTCATTCTTCATCGTTCATTCTACAATGCTCATTGATCCTTGTTCATTCTTCATCGTTCATTGTTCATTGATCATTGATCCTTGTTCATTCTTCAATGATCATTGATCCTTGTTCATTCTTCATCATTCATTCATTATTGATCATTGATCCTTGTTCATTCTTCATCGTTCATTGTTCATTGATCATTGATCCTTGTTCATTCTTCATCGTTCATTCTACAATGCTCATTGATCCTTGTTCATTCTTCATCGTTCATTGTTCATTGATCATTGATCCTTGTTCATTCTTCAATGATCATTGATCCTTGTTCATTCTTCATCGTTCATTCTTCAATGATCATTGATCCTTGTTCATTTTTCATCGTACATTCTTCAATAATCATTGATCCTTGTTCATTCTTCATCGTTCATTCATTATTGATCATTGATCCTTGTTCATTCTTCATCGTTCATTCTACAATGATCATTGATCCTTGTTCATTCTTCATCGTTCATTCTACAATGCTCATTAATTCTTGTTCATTTTTCATCGTTCATTGTTCATTGATCATTGATCCTTGTTCATTCTTCATCGTTCATTCATTATTGATAGATGATCCTTGTTCATTCTTCATCGTTCATTCTACAATGCTCATTGGTCCTTGTTCATTCTTCATCGTTTATTGTTCATTGATGATTGATCCTTGTTTATTCTTCATCGTTCATTCATTATTTATCATTGATCCTTGTTCATTCTTCATCGTTCATTCTTCAATGATCATTGATCCTTGTTCATTCTTCATCGTTCATTCTACAATGCTCATTGATCCTTGTTCATTTTTCATCGTTCATTGTTCATTGATCATTGATCCTTGTTCATTCTTCATCGTTCATTCATTATTGATAGATGATCCTTGTTCATTCTTCATCGTTCATTCTACAATGCTCATTGATCCTTGTTCATTCTTCATCGTTTATTGTTCATTGATGATTGATCCTTGTGTATTCTTTATCGTTCATTCATTATTGATCATTGATCCTTGTTCATTCTTCATCGTTCATTCTTCAATGATCATTGATCCTTGTTCATTCTTCATCATTCATTCATTATTGATCATTGATCCTTGTTCATTCTTCATCGTTCATTCTTCATTGATCATTTATCCTTGTTCATTCTTCATCGTTCATTCTTAAATGATCATTGATCCTTGTTCATTCCTCATTGTTCATTCATTATTGATCATGGATCCTTGTTCATTTTTCATCGTTCATTGTTCATTGATCATTGATCCTTGTTCATTCTTCATCGTTCATTCATTATTGATAGATGATCCTTGTTTATTCTTCATCGTTCATTCTACAATGCTCATTGGTCCTTGTTCATTCTTCATCGTTTATTGTTCATTGATCATTGATCCTTGTTTATTCTTCACCGTTCATTCATTATTTATCATTGATCCTTGTTCATTCTTCATCGTTCATTCTTCAATGATCATTGATCCTTGTTCATTCTTCATCGTTCATTGTTCATTGATCATTGATCCTTGTTCATTCTTCATCGTTCATTCATTATTGATAGATGATCCTTGTTCATTCTTCATCGTTCATTTTACAATGCTCATTGATCCTTGTTCATTCTTCATCAAACATTCATTATTGATCATTGATCCTTGTTCATTCTTCATCGTTCATTGTTCATTGATCATTGATCCTTGTTCATTCTTCATCGTTCATTCTACAATGCTCATTGATCCTTGTTCATTCTTCATCGTTCATTGTTCATTGATCATTGATCCTTGTTCATTCTTCATCGTTCATTCATTATTGATCATTGGTCCTTGTTCATTTTCTTCATCGTTTATTGATCATTGATCATTGATCCTTGTTTATTCTTCACCGTTCATTCATTATTTATCATTGATCCTTGTTCATTCTTCATCGTTCATTGTTCATTGATCATTGATCCTTGTTCATTATTCAATAATCATTGATCCTTGTTCATTCTTCATCGTTCATTCTTCAATGATCATTGATCCTTGTTCATTTTTCATCGTACATTCTTCAATAATCATTGATCCTTGTTCATTCTTCATCGTTCATTCATTATTGATCATTGATCCTTGTTCATTCTTCATCGTTCATTCTACAATGATCATTGATCCTTGTTCATTCTTCATCGTTCATTCTAGAATGCTCATTGATTCTTGTTCATTTTTCATCGTTCATTGTTCATTGATCATTGATCCTTGTTCATTCTTCATCGTTCATTCATTATTGATAGATGATCCTTGTTAATTCTTCATCGTTCATTCTACAATGCTCATTGATCCTTGTTTATTCTTCATTGTTTATTGTTCATTGATGATTGATCCTTGTTTATTCTTCATCGTTCATTCATTATTGATCATTGATCCTTGTTCATTCTTCATCGTTCATTTTGCAATGCACATTGATCCTTGTTCATTCTTCATCATTCATTCATTATTGATCATTGATCCTTGTTCATTCTTCATCGTTCATTGTTCATTGATCATTGATCCTTGTTCATTCTTCATCGTTCATTCTACAATGCTCATTGATCCTTGTTCATTCTTCATCGTTCATTGTTCATTGATCATTGATCCTTGTTAATTCTTCAATGATCATTGATCCTTGTTCATTCTTCATCATTCATTCATTATTGATCATTGATCCTTGTTCATTCTTCATCGTTCATTGTTCATTGATCATTGATCCTTGTTCATTCTTCATCGTTCATTCTACAATGCTCATTGATCCTTGTTCATTCTTCATCGTTCATTGTTCATTGATCATTGATCCTTGTTCATTCTTCAATGATCATTGATCCTTGTTCATTCTTCATCGTTCATTCTTCAATGATCATTGATCCTTGTTCATTTTTCATCGTTCATTCTTCAATAATCATTGATCCTTGTTCATTCTTCATCGTTCATTCATTATTGATCATTGATCCTTGTTCATTCTTCATCGTTCATTCTACAATGGTCATTGATCCTTGTTCATTCTTCATCGTTCATTGTTCATTGATCATTGATCCTTGTTCATTCTTCAATGATCATTGATCCTTGTTCATTCTTCATCGTTCATTCTTCAATGATCATTGATCCTTGTTCATTTTTCATCGTACATTCTTCAATAATCATTGATCCTTGTTCATTCTTCATCGTTCATTCATTATTGATCATTGATCCTTGTTCATTCTTCATCGTTCATTCTACAATGATCATTGATCCTTGTTCATTCTTCATCGTTCATTCTACAATGCTCATTAATTCTTGTTCATTTTTCATCGTTCATTGTTCATTGATCATTGATCCTTGTTCATTCTTCATCGTTCATTCATTATTGATAGATGATCCTTGTTCATTCTTCATCGTTCATTCTACAATGCTCATTGGTCCTTGTTCATTCTTCATCGTTTATTGTTCATTGATCATTGATCCTTGTTTATTCTTCATCGTTCATTCATTATTTATCATTGATCCTTGTTCATTCTTCATCGTTCATTCTTCAATGATCATTGATCCTTGTTCATTCTTCATCGTTCATTCTACAATGCTCATTGATCCTTGTTCATTTTTCATCGTTCATTGTTCATTGATCATTGATCCTTGTTCATTCTTCATCATTCATTCATTATTGATAGATGATCCTTGTTCATTCTTCATCGTTCATTCTACAATGCTCATTGATCCTTGTTCATTCTTCATCGTTTATTGTTCATTGATGATTGATCCTTGTTTATTCTTCATCGTTCATTCATTATTGATCATTGATCCTTGTTCATTCTTCATCGTTCATTCTTCAATGATCATTGATCCTTGTTCATTCTTAGTCATTCATTCATTATTGATCATTGATCCTTGTTCATTCTTCATCGTTCATTCTTCATTGATCATTTATCCTTGTTCATTCTTCATCGTTCATTCTTAAATGATCATTGATCCTTGTTCATTCCTCATTGTTCATTCATTATTGATCATGGATCCTTTTTCATTCTTCATCGTTCATTTTTCAATGATCATTGATCCTTGTTCATTCTTCATCGTTCATTCTTCAATGATCATTGATCCTTGTTCATTTTTCATCGTACATTCTTCAATAATCATTGATCCTTGTTCATTCTTCATCGTTCATTCATTATTGATCATTGATCCTTGTTCATTTTTCATCGTTCATTCTACAATGATCGTTGATCCTTGTTCATTCTTCATCGTTCATTCTACAATGCTCATTGATTCTTGTTCATTTTTCATCGTTCATTGTTCATTGATCATTGATCCTTGTTCATTCTTCATCGTTCATTCATTATTGATAGATGATCCTTGTTCATTCTTCATCGTTCATTCTACAATGCTCATTGGTCCTTGTTCATTCTTCATCGTTTATTGTTCATTGATGATTGATCCTTGTTTATTCTTCATCGTTCATTCATTATTTATCATTGATCCTTGTTCATTCTTCATCATTCATTCTTCAATGATCATTGATCCTTGTTCATTCTTCATCGTTCATTCTACAATGCTCATTGATCCTTGTTCATTTTTCATCGTTCATTGTTCATTGATCATTGATCCTTGTTCATTCTTCATCGTTCATTCATTATTGATAGATGATCCTTGTTCATTCTTCATCGTTCATTCTACAATGCTCATTGATCCTTGTTCATTCTTCATCGTTTATTGTTCATTGATGATTGATCCTTGTTTATTCTTTATCGTTCATTCATTATTGATCATTGATCCTTGTTCATTCTTCATCGTTCATTCTTCAATGATCATTGATCCTTGTTCATTCTTCATCATTCATTCATTATTGATCATTGATCCTTGTTCATTCTTCATCGTTCATTTTTCATTGATCATTTATCCTTGTTCATTCTTCATCGTTGATTCTTAAATGATCATTGATCCTTGATCATTCCTCATTGTTCATTCATTATTGATCATGGATCCTTGTTCATTTTTCATCGTTCATTGTTCATTGATCATTGATCCTTGTTCATTCTTCATCGTTCATTCATTATTGATAGATGATCCTTGTTCATTCTTCATCGTTCATTCTACAATGCTCATTGGTCCTTTTTCATTCTTCATCGTTTATTGTTCATTGATCATTGATCCTTGTTTATTCTTCATCGTTCATTCATTATTTATCATTGATCCTTGTTCGTTCTTCATCGTTCATTCTTCAATGATCATTGATCCTTGTTCATTCTTCATCGTTCATTCTACAATGCTCATTGATCCTTGTTCATTTTTCATCGTTCATTGTTCATTGATCATTGATCCTTGTTCATTCTTCATCGTTCATTCATTATTGATAGATGATCCTTGTTCATTCTTCATCGTTCATTTTACAATGCTCATTGATCCTTGTTCATTCTTCAACAAACATTCATTATTGATCATTGATCCTTGTTCATTCTTCATCGTTCATTGTTCATTGATCATTGATCCTTGTTCATTCTTCATCGTTCATTCATTATTGATCATTGGTCCTTGTTCATTCTTCATCATTTATTGATCATTGATCATTGATCCTTGTTTATTCTTCACCGTTCATTCATTATTTATCATTGATCCTTGTTCATTCTTCATCGTTCATTGTTCATTGATCATTGATCCTTGTTCATTCTTCATCGTTCATTCATTATTGATCATTGGTCCTTGTTCATTCTTCATCGTTTATTGATCATTGATCATTGATCCTTGTTTATTCTTCACCGTTCATTCATTATTTATCATTGATCCTTGTTCATTCTTCATCGTTCATTGTTCATTGATCATTGATCCTTATTCATTATTCAATAATCATTGATCCTTGTTCATTCTTCATCGTTCATTCTTCAATGATCATTGATCCTTGTTCATTTTTCATCGTACATTCTTCAATAATCATTGATCCTTGTTCATTCTTCATCGTTCATTCATTATTGATCATTGATCCTTGTTCATTCTTCATCGTTCATTCTACAATGATCATTGATCCTTGTTCATTCTTCATCGTTCATTCTAGAATGCTCATTGATTCTTGTTCATTTTTCATCGTTCATTGTTCATTGATCATTGATCCTTGTTCATTCTTCATCGTTCATTCATTATTGATAGATGATCCTTGTTAATTCTTCATCGTTCATTCTACAATGCTCATTGATCCTTGTTTATTCTTCATCGTTTATTGTTCATTGATGATTGATCCTTGTTTATTCTTCATCGTTCATTCATTATTGATCATTGATCCTTGTTCATTCTTCATCGTTCATTTTGCAATGCACATTGATCCTTGTTCATTCTTCATCATTCATTCATTATTGATCATTGATCCTTGTTCATTCTTCATCGTTCATTGTTCATTGATCATTGATCCTTGTTCATTCTTCATCGTTCATTCTACAATGCTCAATGATCCTTGTTCATTCTTCATCGTTCATTGTTCATTGATCATTGATCCTTGTTCATTCTTCAATGATCATTGATCCTTGTTCATTCTTCATCATTCATTCATTATTGATCATTGATCCTTGTTCATTCTTCATCGTTCATTGTTCATTGATCATTGATCCTTGTTCATTCTTCATCGTTCATTCTACAATGCTCATTGATCCTTGTTCATTCTTCATCGTTCATTGTTCATTGATCATTGATCCTTGTTCATTCTTCAATGATCATTGATCCTTGTTCATTCTTCATCGTTCATTCTTCAATGATCATTGATCCTTGTTCATTTTTCATCGTACATTCTTCAATAATCATTGATCCTTGTTCATTCTTCATCGTTCATTCATTATTGATCATTGATCCTTGTTCATTCTTCATCGTTCATTCTACAATGATCATTGATCCTTGTTCATTCTTCATCGTTCATTCTACAATGCTCATTAATTCTTGTTCATTTTTCATCGTTCATTGTTCATTGATCATTGATCCTTGTTCATTCTTCATCGTTCATTCATTATTGATAGATGATCCTTGTTCATTCTTCATCGTTCATTCTACAATGCTCATTGGTCCTTGTTCATTCTTCATCGTTTATTGTTCATTGATGATTGATCCTTGTTTATTCTTCATCGTTCATTCATTATTTATCATTGATCCTTGTTCATTCTTCATCGTTCATTCTTCAATGATCATTGATCCTTGTTCATTCTTCATCGTTCATTCTACAATGCTCATTGATCCTTGTTCATTTTTCATCGTTCATTGTTCATTGATCATTGATCCTTGTTCATTCTTCATCGTTCATTCATTATTGATAGATGATCCTTGTTCATTCTTCATCGTTCATTCTACAATGCTCATTGATCCTTGTTCATTCTTCATCGTTTATTGTTCATTGATGATTGATCCTTGTTTATTCTTTATCGTTCATTCATTATTGATCATTGATCCTTGTTCATTCTTCATCGTTCATTCTTCAATGATCATTGATCCTTGTTCATTCTTCATCATTCATTCATTATTGATCATTGATCCTTGTTCATTCTTCATCGTTCATTCTTCATTGATCATTTATCCTTGTTCATTCTTCATCGTTCATTCTTAAATGATCATTGATCCTTGTTCATTCATTATTGATCATGGATCCTTGTTCATTTTTCATCGTTCATTGTTCATTGATCATTGATCCTTGTTCATTCTTCATCGTTCATTCATTATTGATAGATGATCCTTGTTCATTCTTCATCGTTCATTCTACAATGCTCATTGGTCCTTGTTCATTCTTCATCGTTTATTGTTCATTGATCATTGATCCTTGTTTATTCTTCACCGTTCATTCATTATTTATCATTGATCCTTGTTCATTCATCATCGTTCATTCTTCAATGATCATTGATCCTTGTTCATTCTTCATCGTTCATTCTACAATGCTCATTGATCCTTGTTCATTTTTCATCGTTCATTGTTCATTGATCATTGATCCTTGTTCATTCTTCATCGTTCATTCATTATTGATAGATGATCCTTGTTCATTCTTCATCGTTCATTTTACAATGCTCATTGATCCTTGTTCATTCTTCATCAAACATTCATTATTGATCATTGATCCTTGTTCATTCTTCATCGTTCATTGTTCATTGATCATTGATCCTTGTTCATTCTTCATCGTTCATTCTACAATGCTCATTGATCCTTGTTCATTCTTCATCGTGACGTCACTTTGATAGGTCCAAGTTTAGTTATTTTTTTTAAAGTCTTTTTACCACTTAAATCTGATTAATTAGCTACTGCATGCTTAGGGAACAACTTAAATCAGCCTAATGCATGCTTTGGAGGCTATTTAATGTTGTTTTGTGAGTTCCAATGCTTGTTCCCCATGCTTGGACGTCCCACCTTAATTTCTCTTGCTTTTTAGCTTCCTTTTGCTGTTGTAACTCTATTTAAAGAGAGCTATTCATGAATGAAAGTTCAGACTTGTTTTATGAATCAACCTTTGTGTTTTTTTCTTGCCTATCTTTGTGTTTGTCCAAGGTTAACAAGAGTTCTTTAATACTTTGAGTGTGTTCTTGAGTATTAAACTAGGGGAGATTGAGTTTGTCTTGTCTCTAGCCTAAATACTATTGCATTGAGTTTGTTCTTGTGCTTTGGTTGTCCTATTTTCATTCAAATATACATTCTGCCCAAATTACTTCTTCTTTCTTTTCTTTTGTCCTTCTCCTTCCTTAATCATTTAGGAAGTCTTGAGTTAGCATTTACATCATTTGGTATCAGAGCTTTGGTATTTTAAAGAGTGTTTCAAAGTGTTAATTCATTCAAAATAAACACAAAAAAAAAAAAAAAAACTATGGCTGAAGAAAACCTCGCTGAGCTATTGAGATCAATCAATTTGAGGTTAGAAAGAATGGAGAAAAAAATGAAGAGCGTGAAATTGAAAAACAAAAGCAAGATACAAGAATGGATGCTATGGCTGATATACTTTTAAAAGCTACAAGAAAAATTGGTGAGATTGAAAATGAGGATTCTAGTAGTGGAAATAATTATAAATCTTTTGATGAAGATAGGGGGCTTAGAATTGATCTTCCAGAATTTGATGGAGGTCATGATAGCGAATCATTTCTTGATTGGCTAAGGCAAATTGAAATCGTGTTTGAATATAAGGAGTATGATGATAAAAAGAAGTTTAAGCTTGCTGTTCTTAAACTCACTAAACTTGCTGCCTTATGGTACGAAAATGTTAAAGCAAATAGAAGAAGAGAAGGAAAAAATAAAATAGACTCTTGGGAAAAATTTAAAAAAAAGATGAGGGATAAATGGGTGAGTAAGGAGTATGAGCAGGAGCAATACTTGAAACTTACACATCTTTCACAAGAAAATGAGATGAGTGTGGAAGAATACATTAGAGAGTTTGAAAAACTATGTTTGATTTGTGATTTGCAAGAGAAGGAAGCCTTTAAAATTGCTCGTTTCATTAAAGGGCTGTCCAAAAATATTTGTAGAAAAGTGGAAGTTACTCATTATGCTTCTTTTAGTGATGTTTGCAAATTGGCTTTGAAATATGAAGCACAATCCAAGGAAGAGAAAGAGAAGGAAAAGCCTAAGTTTCCTTACAAAGGTACTTCGAAGTTTACTCCTTCCAACTCAAAAGGGAGTACTTTTCAAAGTAAGGCTTTCCCATCTAGTTTTATAAGCGAAAAATCAAAAGAAAAGGCTGTTGTGTCGCCTAGTGAACTTGCAACAAGGAGGAAATGTTTTAAATGTCATGGAAGAGGACATATTGCTAGTGAATGTCCTAGCAAGGCTGTTTTAACATCTACTCAGTGTGCTATTATGGATGAAGAGGAAAAAATGTATAATTTTGTGGCAAATGAAGTGGAAGATTTGGAGGATGATTATGAGGAGGAAATACAACCAGAAGATGAGTACAATATGATGGTGGTTCGAAAAGTGCTATTTAGTGAGCCACAAGCTGATTTGAAGCAACGCCACAATTTGTTTCATACTAGATGCAAAATTGGAGAGAATACTTGCAATGTTATAGTTGATAGTGGTGCACAAACTGATGTAGTATCATCTGAAGTTGTGAGTAAGCTGAAGTTAGCTACTAGAGATCATGAAGAACCTTACAAGTTGAATTGGGTGAATGATAGCACTGGAATAAGGGTGAGGAAGCAAGCTTTGGTTTCTTATTCTATTGGAGGCTTTGAAGATGAAAGATGGTGCGATGTAATTCCCATGGATGCTTGTCACTTGCTGCTTGGAAGACCATGGCAATTTGATCACAATTCGGAGCATAGAGGAAAAAGTAATGAGTATATTGTAACAAAAAAAGATGGTAGAAAAGTCAAATTAATTCCCTTACCCCCTAAAGTTGCTAAGAAAGAAAAAGACAAAAGCAACTATCTTGTAACATGTAATGAGTTTGAAAAAATAGTGGATGAATATGGTGGTGGTTATGCTTTGGTTCTAAGGACCAAAGATCAGATTAGTACTTCTTGTGATAACTCATCTTCTTTAAATGAGTTATTAGAAGAGTACAAAGATGTATTTCCAAATGACTTGCCCAAGGGCCTCCCACCAATAAGAGGCATTGAGCACGCCATTGACTTGATTCCTGGAGCACCTTTGCCAAATAAAGCTGCTTATAGATGTAACCCCGAGGAAAGTAAAGAGCTTGAGAGGCAAGTGAGTGAGTTGATTGAAAGGGGCTACGTGAGAGAAAGTCTTAGTCCTTGTGCTGTCCCTGCCCTTTTAGTGCCTAAAAAAGATGGCACTTGGAGAATGTGTGTAGATAGTAGATCCATAAATAACATAACCATCAAATACCGTTTTCCTATGCCTAGGTTGCAAGATATGCTTGATGAATTAAGTGGAGCCTTAGTCTTTTCAAAAATAGATTTAAGGAGTGGTTATCATCAAATGAGAATAAGGGAAGGGGATGAATGGAAAACTGCTTTTAAAACAAAACAAGGGTTATATGAGTGGTTAGTGATGCCATTTGGGCTTTGCAATGCTCCAAGTTCTTTCATGAGGTTAATGAATGAGGTTCTCCGTCCTTTTCTTAATAATTTTGTTGTTGTTTACTTGGATGATATTCTAGTGTATAGTAAAAACAATGAAGACCATATGGTGCATTTGAAGAGGTTGTTTGAAAAATTGAGGGAAGTAAAGTTGTATGGAAAGCTTGAGAAGTGTTTCTTTATGACCCCTAGTGTGTCATTTTTGGGATACATTGTGACTAGAGAAGGAGTGCAAGTAGATCCAGAAAAGGTTAAGGCAATTAAGTCTTGGTTGGCTCCAACCAATGTGCATGAGGTAAGGAGTTTTCATGGGCTTGCTTCTTTCTATAGGCGGTTCATTAGAAACTTCTCTTCTATTATGGCTCCCATTACCGAGTTAACAAAAAAGGGTGAATTTGAATGGACTGAAAATGCTCAAAGGGCTTTTGATAAAGTCAAATACATGCTTTGCAATGCACCTATACTTGTTCTCCCTGATTTTAACAACGTGTTTGAAGTAGAGTGTGATGCAAGTGGGGTTGGAATAGGGGCTGTCCTTATTCAAGAAAAGAAGCCAGTGAGTTTCTTTAGTGAGAAGTTAAGTGAGGCTAAATTGAATTACTCTACTTATGATCGTGAATTTTATGCCATCGTTAGAGCTCTTGATCATTGGTCTCATTACCTTAGACCAAAACCCTTTGTTCTTCATTCTGATCATGAAGCTTTAAAATTCATAAATGGGCAACAAAAACTTAATAAAAGACATGCAAAGTGGGTAGAATTTCTTCAATCATTTACCTTTAGCTCCAAATATAAAGATGGAAAAAGTAATATTGTAGCTGATGCTTTATCTCGAAGAGCATACTTGCTTTCTATGGTGGATGCTAAGGTTTTGGGTTTTGAACAACTCAAGGAGTATTACAAAGATGATCCTGATTTTGCTAATGAATTTCCAAAGCCATCGAAAGATTACGTTGATCAAGATGGTTATCTTTTTAAAGGTAACAAGTTGTGTGTTCCTAAAAGTGGCATTCGTGAATTATTGGTAAGAGAAGTTCATAGTGGTGGATTGGCTGGTCATTTTGGCATTCAAAAGACTCTTGATATTCTTGGTGAGCATTTCTATTGGCCAAGGATGATCAGGGATGTTACTTTAGTTGTGGAGAGATGTGCTACATGTCAAAAGTCAAAAGGGCATTTCACAAAAGGGCTTTATACTCCATTACCTGTTCCAGATTCTCCTTGGGAAAGTGTTAGCATGGATTTCATTGTTGGGCTACCACGGACTCAAAGGGGTAGAGATAGCATTATGGTGGTGGTAGATAGATTTTCCAAAATGGCTCATTTTGTAGCTTGTAATAAAACAGATGATGCAGTAAAAGTGGCTGAATTGTACTTCAAGGAAATTGTCAAACTACATGGCATTCCTCGAAGTATAGTTTCGGATAGGGACTCCAAGTTTTTAAGTCACTTTTGGAGGACCCTATGGAAGTTGGTTGGTACCAAGTTACTATTTAGCACCTCTCATCATCCCCAAACTGATGGACAAACAGAGGTGACAAATAGAACTTTGGGTGATTTGTTACGTGGTCTTGTGAGCAAAACGCAGAAAGATTGGGACATGAAACTAGCCCATGCGGAGTTTGCTTACAATAGGGCTCATTCTTTAACTACTTCTCGTTCTCCTTTTGAAGTAGTGTATGGAGTGAATCCATTTGTGCCTGTTGATTTGATTCCCTTGCTGAAAACTAATATGGTAGAAAAAGATGCAAAAAAGAGGGTGGAAACCTTTCAAAAAACCTGTGAGCAAGTAAAGAAAAGAATTGAGGAGATGAATAAAAAATACCAAGAGAGAGCAAACAAAAAAAGGAAACAACCCATATTTAACCCTGGGGATTTGGTTTGGCTTCATTTGAGAAAAGAGAGATTTCCGAAGCTTCGCAAAAACAAGCTCATGCCTCGTTCTGATGGTCCGTTTAAAGTACTTGAGAGGGTAAATGATAATGCATACAAGATTGAACTTCCTGATGAGTTGATGGGTGTTAGTGCTACTTTTAATGTGGGCGATTTGTCACCGTACTTGGATGATTCAAGTTTGAGGACAAACTCTTCAAAAGAAGGAGAGAATGATCCAAGATCAAATACGTTATCTCATGAGCCGATTGCTTTAGTTCTTGAAGTACTTGGTTTTAATCCTTTTAAATCTGAATTTGTTACATGTCTAACTTGGGTTGAAGATTAAGTGAAGCTACATATATATTGGTTGGACGTCACTTTGATAGGTCCAAGTTTAGTTATGTTTTTTAAAGTCTTTTTACCACTTAAATCTGATTAATTAGCTACTGCATGCTTAGGGAACAACTTAAATCAGCCTAATGCATGCTTTGGAGGCTATTTAATGTTGTTTTGTGAGTTCCAATGCTTGTTCCCCATGCTTGGACGTCCCACCTTAATTTCTCTTGCTTTTTAGCTTCCTTTTGCTGTTGTAACTCTATTTAAAGAGAGCTATTCATGAATGAAAGTTCAGACTTGTTTTATGAATCAACCTTTGTGTTTTCTTCTTGCCTATCTTTGTGTTTGTCCAAGGTTAACAAGAGTTCTTTAATACTTTGAGTGTGTTCTTGAGTATTAAACTAGGGGAGATTGAGTTTGTCTTGTCTCTAGCCTAAATACTATTGCATTGAGTTTGTTCTTGTGCTTTGGTTGTCCTATTTTCATTCAAATATATATTCTGCCCAAATTACTTCTTCTTTCTTTTCTTTTGTCCTTCTCCTTCCTTAATCATTTAGGAAGTCTTGAGTTAGCATTTACATCATGCAAGTGGGGTAGGGATTGGGGCAGTGTTAATTCAAGAGGGGAGGCCTGTAGCTTTTTTTAGTGAAAAACTAAATAACAGTAGGCTCAATTATTCCACATATGACAAAGAATTCTATGCTATCATTAGAGCTTTTGATCACTGGTCTCACTACCTAAGAATACAACCCTTTGTGCTCCACACAGACCATGAATCTCTGAAATACATAAACAGCCAACACAAGTTGAGTAGTAGACATGCTAGGTGGGTGGAATTCATGCAGACTTTTGACTTTTCAGCCAAGTATAAGGTGGGAAAGACCAATGTCATTGCAGATGCTTTAAGTAGAAAGTATAACATGCTTGGGATATTAGGTTCTAAAATTTTGGGATTCGAATTCATCAAAGAACAGTACCCCACATGCCCTGATTTTGCTGATATATATAAGCTGTGCAGTACCACCCCACAAGGCCTGTTTAGTATACACCAAGGGTTCTTGTTCAAAGGAAATAAGCTATGCATTCCCAAGATACCCCTTAGAAATATCTTAGTTAAGGAAGTGCATGAAGGTAGCATAGCAGGGCATTATGGAATTCAAAAGACCTTGGACATGTTGGCTAAACACTTCTTTTGGCCAAAAATGCTTGGCACAGTAGGAAAACATGTGCTAAAGTGTGAGACTTGCCTTAAGGCCAAGGTGACTTTTCACAAGGGAGAATACCTCCCCTTACCTGTAGCTCGCAGGCCATGGGAGCATGTAAGCATGGACTTCATGGTGGCCTTACCTAAGACTAAAAGAGGGAAAGATGCCATTATGGTAGTGGTGGATAGGTTTTCTAAAATGTCACACTTCATAGCTTGCAACAAAACAGATGATGCACAAAACATTGCCAAGTTGTATTTTGCTGAGGTAGTTAGGTTACATGGTGTTCCTAAAACTATTGTGTCTGATCTAGACAGTAAGTTTTTGAGTCATTTTTGGAAAACGTTGTGGAGGATGCTAGGCACTAAACTGTTGTTCAGTACAGCCTACCACCCCCAAACTGATGGGCAGACTGAAGTGACCAACAGAACCCTAGGCAACATGCTGAGAGCCTTGGTAACTAAGAATATCAGGGAATGGGATTTAAAATTATGTTATGCTGAGTTTGCTTACAACAGGGCCCCTAGCTGTTCCACAAAACACACTCCTTTTGAGTGTGTATATGGTACTAACCCTTTACTCCCAACTTCATTAATTGATTTGCCTCTCTGTGACAGCAAACAAGTTGAAGCAGAGGACTTAATCCAGCAAATGGAAGCAATCCATCAGCAAGTGTATGCCAATTTGGAAGAAGCCAACAGGAAGTACAAAAAGCAAGCAGACAAGCACTTGAAGGCACGACAACCAATCAAGGAAGGAGATCAAGTGTGGGTATACCTCAGGAAAAACAGATTCCCACACTTAAGAAAAAATAAACTCCAACCCAGAGCCATAGGCCCATACTCTGTTCTGAAAAGGTATGGAGACAATGCCTTTGAGATCCAACTCCCTCCTGAGCATAACATATCTCCTATCTTCAATATAGGAGATCTAACCCTACACCAACCAGACAAAGAATTGGGGACAATTCTTTTCCAAGGGGGAGGAGTTGATGTAAAATCATCAAGCAACAAAGACCGCACCAAGAGCATCCAAGACCAAGCAAATACCAATGGGTTGACATCTACGCCAAATACACAAAATAAACAAATAAACAGCAACAGGGAGACCTACACATCTGGAAAAGGGCAAGGAATACTCAAGGAAAATGAGGGAAACAAGAAGCCCACAGAAACTAGCTCATGGGACCCAAGATTGGGACCAGACAGCAGGAACAGAACAGCAGCAGAGTCTGACGACCAGCAGACCTTGACGGACCATCTGAGCTCAGACCAGGGTAAACTGGACCAAGGGAAAGATTGGGACGACATCTCCATACATGGACCTAGACATAAAGGCCCTCGAGTCACCCTAATAATCCACCAGGAAGACTAGAGAACACACAGAAGGAAGGCTGGTCAGAAGAAATTAAAAGGCGTGTTTTTGGCTAAGTGTTTGGCCTTTGTTGTTTTCTGCTTTGTTTTAACTAACTCCACGTGTACTAAGGAGTCCTAGTAACGGCTAGTTTGAGATAACAAACTCTATAAATACTTAGTTTCCCTTTGTAATTGTTCATGTTCGATTGTTTTCAATAATAGAGGTATTTTCTTCAAAGCATAGTTTGTTTTTCTGATTTTGAAGTTTTTGTGTAAACTTCATTGAGTTGTGGGACAACTTGACCGGAGAGTTTGAAGAGTTACGTGGAAACTTGAGTTCTCACCGGAAGTTTGTGATCAAGGTTATCATTTTCTTGCATTGCATCAAACGTAGGATCATCATACAAGTCAGGCGAAGTACATCATTCAGCCCCATCAGAAAATCAAGAACCACGTTCTTGGTCTGATTGTGTTGTCTGTGTGTTTGTTTGGGAAGTATTGTGCGATTCTGAGTGCATCATTGATTAAGGTTGTTTAGCAACGAGAATCATTGCACGAGAGAGTTCATCGTCAGCCCTTTATTTTACATCAATTCTTCATCGTTCATTCATTATTGATCATTGATCCTTGTTCATTCTTCATCGTTCATTTTACAATGCTCATTGATCCTTGTTCATTCTTCATCATTCATTCATTATTGATCATTGATCCTTGTTCATTCTTCATCGTTCATTGTTCATTGATCATTGATCCTTGTTCATTCTTCATCGTTCATTCTACAATGCTCATTGATCCTTGTTCATTCTTCATCGTTCATTGTTCATTGATCATTGATCCTTGTTCATTCTTCATCGTTCATTCTACAATGCTCATTGATCCTTGTTCATTCTTCATCGTTCATTGTTCATTGATCATTGATCCTTGTTTATTCCTCATCGTTCATTCTTCAATGATCATTGATCCTTGTTCATTTTTCATCGTTCATTCTTCAATAATCATTGATCCTTGTTCATTCTTCATCGTTCATTCATTATTGATCATTGATCCTTGTTCATTCTTCATCGTTCATTCTACAATGCTCATTGATCCTTGTTCATTCTTCATCGTTCATTGTTCATTGATCATTGATCCTTGTTCATTCTTCAATGATCATTGATCCTTGTTCATTCTTCATCGTTCATTCTTCAATGATCATTGATCCTTGTTCATTTTTCATCGTACATTCTTCAATAATCATTGATCCTTGTTCATTCTTCATCGTTCATTCATTATTGATCATTCATCCTTGTTCATTCTTCATCGTTCATTCTACAATGATCATTGATCCTTGTTCATTCTTCATCGTTCATTCTACAATGCTCATTGATTCTTGTTCATTTTTCATCGTTCATTGTTCATTGATCATTGATCCTTGTTCATTCTTCATCGTTCATTCAATATTGATAGATGATCCTTGTTCATTCTTCATCGTTGATTCTACAATGCTCATTGGTCCTTGTTCATTCTTCATCGTTTATTGTTCATTGATGATTGATCCTTGTTTATTCTTCATCGTTCATTCATTATTGATCATTGATCCTTGTTCATTCTTCATCGTTCATTCTTCAATGATCATTGATCCTTGTTCATTCTTCATCATTCATTCATTATTGATCATTGATCCTTGTTCATTCTTCATCGTTCATTCTTCATTGATCATTTATCCTTGTTCATTCTTCATCGTTCATTCTTAAATGATCATTGATCCTTGTTCATTCCTCATTGTTAATTCATTATTGATCATGGATCCTTTTTCATTCTTCATCGTTCATTGTTCATTGATCATTGATCCTTGTTCATTCTTCATCGTTCATTCTTCAATAATCATTGATCCTTGTTCATTCTTCATTGTTCATTCATTATTGATCATTGATCCTTGTTCATTCTTCATCGTTCATTCTACAATGCTCATTGATCCTTGTTCATTCTTCATCGTTCATTGTTCATTGATCATTGATCCTTGTTCATTCTTCAATAATCATTGATCCTTGTTCATTCTTCATCGTTCATTCTTCAATGATCATTGATCCTTGTTCATTTTTCATCGTTCATTCATTATTGATCATTGATCCTTGTTCATTCTTCATCGTTCATTCTACAATGATCATTGATCCTTGTTCATTCTTCATCGTTCATTCTAGAATGCTCATTGATTCTTGTTCATTTTTCATCGTTCATTGTTCATTGATCATTGATCCTTGTTCATTCTTCATCGTTCATTCATTATTGATAGATGATCCTTGTTAATTCTTCATTGTTCATTCTACAATGCACATTGATCCTTGTTTATTCTTCATCGTTTATTGTTCATTGATGATTGATCCTTGTTTATTCTTCATCGTTCATTCATTATTGATCATTGATCCTTGTTCATTCTTCATCGTTCATTCTTCAATGATCATTGATCCTTGTTCATTCTTCATCATTCATTCATTATTGATCATTGATCCTTGTTCATTCTTCATCGTTCATTCTTCATTGATCGTTTATCCTTGTTCATTCTTCATCGTTCATTCTTAAATGATCATTGATCCTTGTTCATTCCTCATTGTTAATTCATTATTGATCATGGATCCTTTTTCATTCTTCATCGTTCATTTTTCAATGATCGTTGATCCTTGTTCATTCTTCATCGTTCATTCGTTATTGATCATTGATCCTTGTTCATTCTTCATCGTTCATTCTACAATGCTCATTGATCCTTGTTCATTCTTCATCGTTCATTGTTCATTGATCATTGATCCTTGTTCATTCTTCAATGATCATTGATCCTTGTTCATTCTTCATCGTTCATTCTTCAATGATCATTGATCCTTGTTCATTTTTCATCGTACATTCTTCAATAATCATTGATCCTTGTTCATTCTTCATCGTTCATTCATTATTGATCATTCATCCTTGTTCATTCTTCATCGTTCATTCTACAATGATCATTGATCCTTGTTCATTCTTCATCGTTCATTCTACAATGCTCATTGATTCTTGTTCATTTTTCATCGTTCATTGTTCATTGATCATTGATCCTTGTTCATTCTTCATCGTTCATTCAATATTGATAGATGATCCTTGTTCATTCTTCATCGTTGATTCTACAATGCTCATTGGTCCTTGTTCATTCTTCATCGTTTATTGTTCATTGATGATTGATCCTTGTTTATTCTTCATCGTTCATTCATTATTGATCATTGATCCTTGTTCATTCTTCATCGTTCATTCTTCAATGATCATTGATCCTTGTTCATTCTTCATCATTCATTCATTATTGATCATTGATCCTTGTTCATTCTTCATCGTTCATTCTTCATTGATCATTTATCCTTGTTCATTCTTCATCGTTCATTCTTAAATGATCATTGATCCTTGTTCATTCCTCATTGTTAATTCATTATTGATCATGGATCCTTTTTCATTCTTCATCGTTCATTGTTCATTGATCATTGATCCTTGTTCATTCTTCATCGTTCATTCTTCAATAATCATTGATCCTTGTTCATTCTTCATTGTTCATTCATTATTGATCATTGATCCTTGTTCATTCTTCATCGTTCATTCTACAATGCTCATTGATCCTTGTTCATTCTTCATCGTTCATTGTTCATTGATCATTGATCCTTGTTCATTCTTCAATAATCATTGATCCTTGTTCATTCTTCATCGTTCATTCTTCAATGATCATTGATCCTTGTTCATTTTTCATCGTTCATTCATTATTGATCATTGATCCTTGTTCATTCTTCATCGTTCATTCTACAATGATCATTGATCCTTGTTCATTCTTCATCGTTCATTCTAGAATGCTCATTGATTCTTGTTCATTTTTCATCGTTCATTGTTCATTGATCATTGATCCTTGTTCATTCTTCATCGTTCATTCATTATTGATAGATGATCCTTGTTAATTCTTCATTGTTCATTCTACAATGCACATTGATCCTTGTTTATTCTTCATCGTTTATTGTTCATTGATGATTGATCCTTGTTTATTCTTCATCGTTCATTCATTATTGATCATTGATCCTTGTTCATTCTTCATCGTTCATTCTTCAATGATCATTGATCCTTGTTCATTCTTCATCATTCATTCATTATTGATCATTGATCCTTGTTCATTCTTCATCGTTCATTCTTCATTGATCGTTTATCCTTGTTCATTCTTCATCGTTCATTCTTAA
Organism: Amaranthus tricolor; assembly: GCF_026212465.1. Taxonomy (NCBI): domain Eukaryota; kingdom Viridiplantae; phylum Streptophyta; class Magnoliopsida; order Caryophyllales; family Amaranthaceae; genus Amaranthus; species Amaranthus tricolor. The sequence goes on from NC_080048.1 coordinate 18,538,173, forward strand.
ATGATCATTGATCCTTGTTCATTCCTCATTGTTAATTCATTATTGATCATGGATCCTTTTTCATTCTTCATCGTTCATTTTTCAATGATCGTTGATCCTTGTTCATTCTTCATCGTTCATTCGTTATTGATCATTGATCCTTGTTCATTCTTCATCGTTCATTCTACAATGCTCATTGATCCTTGTTCATTCTTCATCGTTCATTGTTCATTGATCATTGATCCTTGTTCATTCTTCAATGATCATTGATCCTTGTTCATTTTTCATCGTACATTCTTCAATAATCATTGATCCTTGTTCATTCTTCATCGTTCATTCATTATTGATCATTCATCCTTGTTCATTCTTCATCGTTCATTCTACAATGATCATTGATCCTTGTTCATTCTTCATCGTTCATTCTACAATGCTCATTGATTCTTGTTCATTTTTCATCGTTCATTGTTCATTGATCATTGATCCTTGTTCATTCTTCATCGTTCATTCAATATTGATAGATGATCCTTGTTCATTCTTCATCGTTGATTCTACAATGCTCATTGGTCCTTGTTCATTCTTCATCGTTTATTGTTCATTGATGATTGATCCTTGTTTATTCTTCATCGTTCATTCATTATTGATCATTGATCCTTGTTCATTCTTCATCGTTCATTCTTCAATGATCATTGATCCTTGTTCATTCTTCATCATTCATTCATTATTGATCATTGATCCTTGTTCATTCTTCATCGTTCATTCTTCATTGATCATTTATCCTTGTTCATTCTTCATCGTTCATTCTTAAATGATCATTGATCCTTGTTCATTCCTCATTGTTAATTCATTATTGATCATGGATCCTTTTTCATTCTTCATCGTTCATTGTTCATTGATCATTGATCCTTGTTCATTCTTCATCGTTCATTCTTCAATAATCATTGATCCTTGTTCATTCTTCATTGTTCATTCATTATTGATCATTGATCCTTGTTCATTCTTCATCGTTCATTCTACAATGCTCATTGATCCTTGTTCATTCTTCATCGTTCATTGTTCATTGATCATTGATCCTTGTTCATTCTTCAATAATCATTGATCCTTGTTCATTCTTCATCGTTCATTCTTCAATGATCATTGATCCTTGTTCATTTTTCATCGTTCATTCATTATTGATCATTGATCCTTGTTCATTCTTCATCGTTCATTCTACAATGATCATTGATCCTTGTTCATTCTTCATCGTTCATTCTAGAATGCTCATTGATTCTTGTTCATTTTTCATCGTTCATTGTTCATTGATCATTGATCCTTGTTCATTCTTCATCGTTCATTCATTATTGATAGATGATCCTTGTTAATTCTTCATTGTTCATTCTACAATGCACATTGATCCTTGTTTATTCTTCATCGTTTATTGTTCATTGATGATTGATCCTTGTTTATTCTTCATCGTTCATTCATTATTGATCATTGATCCTTGTTCATTCTTCATCGTTAATTCTTCAATGATCATTGATCCTTGTTCATTCTTCATCATTCATTCATTATTGATCATTGATCCTTGTTCATTCTTCATCGTTCATTCTTCATTGATCGTTTATCCTTGTTCATTCTTCATCGTTCATTCTTAAATGATCATTGATCCTTGTTCATTCCTCATTGTTAATTCATTATTGATCATGGATCCTTTTTCATTCTTCATCGTTCATTTTTCAATGATCGTTGATCCTTGTTCATTCTTCATCGTTCATTCGTTATTGATCATTGATCCTTGTTCATTCTTCATCGTTCATTCTACAATGCTCATTGATCCTTGTTCATTCTTCATCGTTCATTGTTCATTGATCATTGATCCTTGTTCATTCTTCAATGATCATTGATCCTTGTTCATTCTTCAATGATCATTGATCCTTGTTCATTTTTCATCGTTCATTCTTCAATAATCATTGATCCTTGTTCATTCTTCATCGTTCATTCATTATTGATCATTGATCCTTGTTCATTCTTCATCGTTCATTCTACAATGCTCATTGATCCTTATTCATTCTTCATCGTTCATTGTTCATTGATCATTGATCCTTGTTCATTCTTCATCGTTCATTGTTCATTGATCATTTATCCTTGTTCATTCTTCATCGTTCATTCTTAAATGATCATTGATCCTTGTTCATTCTTCATTGTTCATTCATTAATGATCATGGATCCTTTTTCATTCTTCATCGTTCATTTTTCAATGATCATTGATCCTTGTTCATTCTTCATCGTTCATTCATTATTGATCATTGATCCTTGTTCATTCTTCATCGTTCATTCTACAATGCTCATTGATCCTTGTTCATTCTTCATCGTTCATTGTTCATTGATCATTGATCCTTGTTCATTCTTCATCGTTCATTGTTCATTGATCATTGATCCTTGTTAATTCTTCATCGTTCATTCTACAATGCTCATTGATCCTTGTTCATTCTTCATCGTTTATTGTTCATTGATCATTGATCCTTGTTCATTCTTCAATGATCATTGATCCTTGTTCATTCTTCATCGTTCATTCTTCAATGATCATTGATCCTTGTTCATTTTTCATCGTACATTCTTCAATAATCATTGATCCTTGTTCATTCTTCATCGTTCATTCATTATTGATCATTCATCCTTGTTCATTCTTCATCGTTCATTCTACAATGATCATTGATCCTTGTTCATTCTTCATCGTTCATTCTACAATGCTCATTGATTCTTGTTCATTATTCATCGTTCATTGTTCATTGATCATTGATCCTTTTTCATTCTTCATCGTTCATTCAATATTGATAGATGATCCTTGTTCATTCTTCATCGTTCATTCTACAATGCTCATTGGTCCTTGTTCGTTCTTCATCGTTTATTGTTCATTGATGATTGATCCTTGTTTATTCTTCATCGTTCATTCATTATTGATCATTGATCCTTGTTCATTCTTCAATGATCATTGATCCTTGTTCATTCTTCATCATTCATTCATTATTGATCATTGATCCTTGTTCATTCTTCATCGTTCATTCTTCATTGATCATTTATCCTTGTTCATTCTTCATCGTTCATTCTTAAATGATAATTGATCCTTGTTCATTCCTCATTGTTAATTCATTATTGATCATGGATCCTTTTTCATTCTTCATCGTTCATTGTTCATTGATCATTGATCCTTGTTCATTCTTCATCGTTCATTCTTCAATAATCATTGATCCTTGTTCATTCTTCATTGTTCATTCATTATTGATCATTGATCCTTGTTCATTCTTCATCGTTCATTCTACAATGCTCATTGATCCTTGTTCATTCTTCATCGTTCATTGTTCATTGATCATTGATCCTTGTTCATTCTTCAATAATCATTGATCCTTGTTCATTCTTCATCGTTCATTCTTCAATGATCATTGATCGTTGTTCATTTTTCATCGTACATTCTTCAATAATCATTGATCCTTGTTCATTCTTCATCGTTCATTCATTATTGATCATTGATCCTTGTTCATTCTTCATCGTTCATTCTACAATGATCATTGATCCTTGTTCATTCTTCATCGTTCATTCTAGAATGCTCATTGATTCCTGTTCATTTTTCATCGTTCATTGTTCATTGATCATTGATCCTTGTTTATTCTTCATCGTTCATTCATTATTGATAGATGATCCTTGTTCATTCTTCATCGTTCATTCTAAAATGCTCATTGGTCCTTGTTCATTCTTCATCGTTTATTGTTCATTGATGATTGATCCTTGTTTATGCTTCATCGTTCATTCATTATTGATCATTGATCCTTGTTCATTCTTCATCGTTCATTCTTTAATGATCATTGATCCTTGTTCATTCTTCATCGTTCATTCTACAATGCTCATTGATCCTTGTTCATTTTTTATCGTTCATTGTTCATTGATCATTGATCCTTGTTCATTCTTCATCGTTCATTCATTATTGATAGATGATCCTTGTTCATTCTTCATCGTTCATTCTACAATGCTCATTGATCCTTGTTCATTCTTCATCGTTTATTGTTCGTTGATGATTGATCCTTGTTTATTCTTCATCGTTCATTCATTATTGATCATTGATCCTTGTTCATTCTTCATCGTTCATTCTTCAATGATCATTGATCCATGTTCATTCTTCATCATTCATTCATTATTGATCATTGATCCTTGTTCATTCTTCATCGTTCATTCTTCATTGATCATTTATCCTTGTTCATTCTTCATCGTTCATTCTTAAATGATCATTGATCCTTGTTCATTCCTCATTGTTCATTCATTATTGATCATGGATCCTTTTTCATTCTTCATCGTTCATTGTTCAATGATCATTGATCCTTGTTCATTCTTCATCGTTCATTCATTATTGATCATTGATCCTTGTTCATTATTCATCGTTCATTCTACAATGCTCATTGATCCTTGTTCATTCTTCATTGTTCATTGTTCATTGATCATTGATCCTTGTTCATTCTTCAATGATCATTGATCCTTGTTCATTCTTCATCGTTCATTCTTCAATGATCATTGATCCTTGTTTATTCTTCATCGTTCATTCTAGAATGCTCATTGATTCTTGTTCATTTTTCATCGTTCATTGTTCATTGATCATTGATCCTTGTTCATTCTTCATCGTTCATTCATTATTGATAGATGATCCTTGTTCATTCTTCATCGTTCATTCTACAATGCTCATTGGTCCTTGTTCATTCTTCATCGTTTATTGTTCATTGATGATTGATCCTTGTTTATTCTTCATCGTTCATTCATTATTGATCATTGATCATCGTTCATTCTTCAATGATCATTGATCCTTGTTCATTTTTCATCGTACATTCTTCAATAATCATTGATCCTTGTTCATTCTTCTTCGTTCATTCATTATTGATCATTGATCCTTTTTCATTCTTCATCGTTCATTCTACAATGCTCATTGATCCTTGTTCATTTTTCATCGTTCATTGTTCATTGATCATTGATCCTTGTTCATTCTTCATCGTTCATTCATTATTGATAGATGATCCTTGTTCATTCTTCATCGTTCATTCTACAATGCTCATTGATCCTTGTTCATTCTTCATCGTTTATTGTTCATTGATGATTGATCCTTGTTTATTCTTCATCGTTCATTCATTATGGATCATTGATCCTTGTTTTTTCTTCATCGTTCATTCTTCAATGATCATTGATCCTTGTTCATTCTTCATCCTTCATTCATTATTGATCATTGATCCTTGTTCATTCTTCATCGTTCATTCTTCATTGATCATTTATCCTTGTTCATTCTTCATCGTTCATTCTTAAATGATCGTTGATCCTTGTTCATTCCTCATTGTTCATTCATTATTGATCATGGATCCTTTTTCATTCTTCATCGTTCATTTTTCAATGATCATTGATCCTTGTTCATTTTTCATCGTTCATTCATTATTGATCATTGATCCTTGTTCATTCTTCATCGTTCATTCTACAATGCTCATTGATCCTTGGTCATTCTTCATCGTTCATTGTTCATTGATCATTGATCCTTGTTCATTCTTCAATGATCATTGATCCTTGTTCATTCTTCATCGTGCATTCTTCAATGATCATTGATCCTTGTTCATTTTTCATCGTTCATTCTTCAATAATCATTGATCCTTGTTCATTCTTCATCGTTCATTCATTATTGATCATTGATCCTTGTTCATTCTTCATCGTTCATTGTTCATTGATCATTGATCCTTGTTCATTCTTCATCGTTCATTGTTCATTGATCATTTATCCTTGTTCATTCTTCATCGTTCATTCTTAAATGATCATTGATCCTTGTTCATTCTTCATCGTTTATTGTTCATTGATGATTGATCCTTGTTTATTCTTCATCGTTCATTCATTATTGATCATTGATCCTTGTTCATTCTTCATAGTTCATTCTTTAATGATCATTGATCCTTGTTCATTCTTCATCGTTCATTCTACAATGCTCATTGATCCTTGTTCATTTTTTATCGTTCATTGTTCATTGATCATTGATCCTTGTTCATTCTTCATCGTTCATTCATTATTGATAGATGATCCTTGTTTATTCTTCATCGTTCATTCTACAATGCTCATTGATCCTTGTTCATTCTTCATCGTTTATTGTTCGTTGATGATTGATCCTTGTTTATTCTTCATCGTTCATTCATTATTGATCATTGATCCTTGTTCATTCTTCATCGTTCATTCTTCAATGATCATTGATCCTTGTTCATTCTTCATCATTCATTCATTATTGATCATTGATCCTTGTTCATTCTTCATCGTTCATTCTTCATTGATCATTTATCCTTGTTCATTCTTCATCGTTCATTCTTAAATGATCATTGATCCTTGTTCATTCCTCATTGTTCATTCATTATTGATCATGGATCCTTTTTCATTCTTCATCGTTCATTGTTCAATGATCATTGATCCTTGTTCATTCTTCATCGTTCATTCATTATTGATCATTGATCCTTGTTCATTTTTCATCGTTCATTCTACAATGCTCATTGATCCTTGTTCATTCTTCATTGTTCATTGTTCATTGATCATTGATCCTTGTTCATTCTTCAATGATCATTGATCCTTGTTCATTCTTCATCGTTCATTCTTCAATGATCATTGATCCTTGTTCATTCTTCATCGTTCATTCTAGAATGCTCATTGATTCTTGTTCATTTTTCATCGTTCATTGTTCATTGATCATTGATCCTTGTTCATTCTTCATCGTTCATTCATTATTGATAGATGATCCTTGTTCATTCTTCATCGTTCATTCTACAATGCTCATTGGTCCTTGTTCATTCTTCATCGTTTATTGTTCATTGATGATTGATCCTTGTTTATTCTTCATCGTTCATTCATTATTGATCATTGATCATCGTTCATTCTTCAATGATCATTGATCCTTGTTCATTCTTCATCGTTCATTCTTCATTGATCATTTATCCTTGTTCATTCTTCATCGTTCATTCTTAAATGATCATTGATCCTTGTTCATTCTTCATTGTTCATTCATTAATGATCATGGATCCTTTTTCATTCTTCATCGTTCAATTTTCAATGATCATTGATCCTTGTTCATTCTTCATCGTTCATTCATTATTGATAGATGATCCTTGTTCATTCTTCATCGTTCATTCTACAATGCTCATTGATCCTTGTTCATTCTTCATCGTTCATTGTTCATTGATCATTGATCCTTGTTCATTCTTCAATGATCATTGATCCTTGTTCATTCTTCATCGTTCATTCTTCAATGATCATTGATCCTTGTTCATTTTTCATCGTACATTCTTCAATAATCATTGATCCTTGTTCATTCTTCTTCGTTCATTCATTATTGATCATTGATCCTTGTTCATTCTTCATCGTTCATTCTACAATGCTCATTGATCCTTGTTCATTTTTCATCGTTCATTGTTCATTGATCATTGATCCTTGTTCATTCTTCATCGTTCATTCATTATTGATAGATGATCCTTGTTCATTCTTCATCGTTCATTCTACAATGCTCATTGATCCTTGTTCATTCTTCATCGTTTATTGTTCATTGATGATTGATCCTTGTTTATTCTTCATCGTTCATTCATTATGGATCATTGATCCTTGTTTATTCTTCATCGTTCATTCTTCAATGATCATTGATCCTTGTTCATTCTTCATCCTTCATTCATTATTGATCATTGATCCTTGTTCATTCTTCATCGTTCATTCTTCATTGATCATTTATCCTTGTTCATTCTTCATCGTTCATTCTTAAATGATCATTGATCCTTGTTCATTCCTCATTGTTCATTCATTATTGATCATGGATCCTTTTTCATTCTTCATCGTTCATTTTTCAATGATCATTGATCCTTGTTCATTTTTCATCGTTCATTCATTATTGATCATTGATCCTTGTTCATTCTTCATCGTTCATTCTACAATGCTCATTGATCCTTGGTCATTCTTCATCGTTCATTGTTCATTGATCATTGATCCTTGTTCATTCTTCATCGTGCATTCTTCAATGATCATTGATCCTTGTTCATTTTTCATCGTTCATTCTTCAATAATCATTGATCCTTGTTCATTCTTCATCGTTCATTCATTATTGATCATTGATCCTTGTTCATTCTTCATCGTTCATTGTTCATTGATCATTGATCCTTGTTCATTCTTCATCGTTCATCGTTCATTGATCATTTATCCTTGTTCATTCTTCATCGTTCATTCTTAAATGATGATTGATCCTTGTTCATTCTTCATCGTTTATTGTTCATTGATGATTGATCCTTGTTTATTCTTCATCGTTCATTCATTATTGATCCTTGATCCTTGTTCATTCTTCATCGTTCATTCTTCAATGATCATTGATCCTTGTTCATTCTTCTTCGTTCATTCTACAATGCTCATTGATCCTTGTTCATTTTTCATCGTTCATTGTTCATTGATCATTGATCCTTGTTCATTCTTCATCGTTCATTCATTATTGATAGATGATCCTTGTTCATTCTTCATCGTTCATTCTACAATGCTCATTGATCCTTGTTCATTCTTCATCGTTTATTGTTCATTGATGATTGATCCTTGTTTGTTCTTCATCGTTCATTCATTATGGATCATTGATCCTTGTTCATTCTTCATCGTTCATTCTTCAATGATCATTGATCCTTGTTCATTCTTCATCCTTCATTCATTATTGATCATTGATCCTTGTTCATTCTTCATCGTTCATTCTTCATTGATCATTTATCCTTGTTCATTCTTCATCGTTCATTCTTAAATGATCATTGATCCTTGTTCATTCCTCATTGTTCATTCATTATTGATCATGGATCCTTTTTCATTCTTCATCGTTCATTTTTCAATGATCATTGATCCTTGTTCATTTTTCATCGTTCATTCATTATTGATCATTGATCCTTGTTCATTCTTCATCGTTCATTCTACAATGCTCATTGATCCTTGTTCATTCTTCATCGTTCATTGTTCATTGATCATTGATCCTTGTTCATTCTTCAATGATCATTGATCCTTGTTCATTCTTCATCGTGCATTCTTCAATGATCATTGATCCTTGTTCATTTTTCATCGTTCATTCTTCAATAATCATTGATCCTTGTTCATTCTTCATCGTTCATTCATTATTGATCATTGATCCTTGTTCATTCTTCATCGTTCATTCTACAATGCTCATTGATCCTTGTTCATTCTTCATCGTTCATTGTTCATTGATCATTGATCCTTGTTAATTCTTCAATGATCATTGATCCTTGTTCATTCTTCATCGTTCATTCTTCAATGATCATTGATCCTTGTTCATTTTTCATCGTACATTCTTCAATAATCATTGATCCTTGTTCATTCTTCATCGTTCATTCATTATTGATCATTGAACCTTGTTCAATCTTCATCGTTCATTCTACAATGATCATTGATCCTTGTTCATTCTTCATCGTTCATTCATTATTGATAGATGATCCTTGTTCATTCTTCATCGTTCATTTTACAATGCTCATTGGTCCTTGTTCATTCTTCATCGTTTATTGTTCATTGATGATTGATCCTTTTTTATTCTTCATCGTTCATTCATTATTGATCATTGATCCTTGTTCATTCTTCATCGTTCATTCTTCAATGATCATTGATCCTTGTTCATTCTTCATCGTTCATTTTACAATGCTCATTGATCCTTGTTCATTTTTCATCGTTCATTGTTCATTGATCATTGATCCTTGTTCATTCTTCATCGTTCATTCATTATTGATAGATGATCCTTGTTCATTCTTCATCGTTCATTCTACAATGCTCATTGATCCTTGTTCATTGATGATTGATCCTTGTTTATTCTTCATCGTTCATTCATTATGGATCATTGATCCTTGTTCATTCTTCATCGTTCATTCTTCAATGATCATTGATCCTTGTTCATTCTTCATCCTTCATTCATTATTGATCATTGATCCTTGTTCATTCTTCATCGTTCATTCTTCATTGATCATTTATCCTTGTTCATTCTTCATCGTTCATTCTTAAATGATCATTGATCCTTGTTCATTCCTCATTGTTCATTCATTATTGATCATGGATCCTTTTTCATTTTTCATCGTTCATTTTTCAATGATCATTGATCCTTGTTCATTCTTCATCGTTCATTCATTATTGATCATTGATCCTTGTTCATTCTTCATCGTTCATTCTACAATGCTCATTGATCCTTGTTCATTCTTCATCGTTCATTGTTCATTGATCATTGATCCTTGTTCATTCTTCAATGATCATTGATCCTTGTTCATTCTTCATCGTTCATTCTTCAATGATCATTGATCCTTGTTCATTTTTCATCGTTCATTCTTCAATAATCATTGATCCTTGTTCATTCTTCATCGTTCATTCATTATTGATCATTGATCCTTGTTCATTCTTCATCGTTCATTGTTCATTGATCATTGATCCTTGTTCATTCTTCATCGTTCATTGTTCATTGATCATTTATCCTTGTTCATTCTTCATCGTTCATTCTTAAATGATCATTGATCCTTGTTCATTCTTCATTGTTCATTCATTAATGATCATGGATCCTTTTTCATTCTTCATCGTTCAATTTTCAATGATCATTGATCCTTGTTCATTCTTCATCGTTCATTCATTATTGATCATTGATCCTTGTTCATTCTTCATCGTTCATTCTACAATGCTCATTGATCCTTGTTCATTCTTCATCGTTCATTGTTCATTGATCATTGATCCTTGTTCATTCTTCAATGATCATTGATCCTTGTTCATTCTTCATCGTTCATTCTTCAATGATCATTGATCCTGGTTCATTCTTCATCGTTCATTCATTATTGATCATTGATCCTTCTTCATTCTTCATCGTTCATTCTACAATGATCATTGATCCTTGTTCATTCTTCATCGTTCATTCTACAATGCTCATTGATTCTTGTTCATTTTTCATCGTTCATTGTTCATTGATCATTGATCCTTGTTCATTCTTCATCGTTCATTCATTATTGATAGATGATCATTGTTCATTCTTCATCGTTCATTCTACAATGCTCATTGGCCCTTGTTCATTCTTCATCGTTTATTGTTCATTGATGATTGATCCTTGTTTATTCTTCATCGTTCATTCATTATTGATCATTGATCCTTGTTCATTCTTCATCGTTCATTCTTCAATGATCATTGATCCTTGTTCATTCTTCATCGTTCATGCTACAATGCTCATTGATCCTTGTTCATTTTTCATCGTTCATTGTTCATTGATCATTGATCCTTGTTCATTCTTCATCGTTCATTCATTATTGATAGATGATCCTTGTTCATTCTTCATCGTTCATTCTACAATGCTCATTGATCCTTGTTCATTCTTCAATGTTTATTGTTCATTGATGATTATTCCTTGTTTATTCTTCATCGTTCATTCATTATTGATCATTGATCCTTGTTCATTCTTCATCGTTCATTCTACAATGATCATTGATCCTTGTTCATTCTTCATCGTTCCTTCTAGAATGCTCATTGATTCTTGTTCATTTTTCATCGTTCATTGTTCATTGATCATTGATCCTTGTTCATTCTTCATCGTTCATTCATTATTGATAGATGATCCTTGTTCATTCTTCATCGTTCATTCTACAATGGTCATTGGTCCTTGTTCATTCTTCATCGTTTATTGTTCATTGATGATTGATCCTTGTTTATTCTTCATCGTTCATTCATTATTGATCCTTGATCCTTGTTCATTCTTCATCGTTCATTCTTCAATGATCATTGATCCTTGTTCATTCTTCATCGTTCATTCTACAATGCTCATTGATCCTTGTTCATTTTTCATCGTTCATTGTTCATTGATCATTGATCCTTGTTCATTCTTCATCGTTCATTCATTATTGATAGATGATCCTTGTTCATTCTTCATCGTTCATTCTACAATGCTCATTGATCCTTGTTCATTCTTCATCGTTCATTCTTCAATGATCATTGATCCTTGTTTATTCTTCATCGTTCATTCATTATGGATCATTGATCCTTGTTCATTCTTCATCGTTCATTCTTCAATGATCATTGATCCTTGTTCATTCTTCATCCTTCATTCATTATTGATCATTGATCCTTGTTCATTCTTCATCGTTCATTCTTCATTGATCATTTATCCTTGTTCATTCTTCATCGTTCATTCTTAAATGATCATTGATCCTTGTTCATTCTTCATCGTTTGACCAAGATGGTCAAGGTACAAGTGTCCAAGATGTCCAAGTCCAATCCAATGCAAGGGAATTAATTTTGTCCAAGTCTTATTTTGATCATAGCATGCACGGTCCAAATAAGTCATCAAATGGTTGTACTTTGCTAAGTATGACTAAGTACTTTGTTGAAAGTATAAATTAAAGGGTGTCGGTTACAAGGAATTAATTCCAAACAGTTTTGGAATACGAAGGGGCATGTTTTAAGGAGATTTAAAGCTGGTTTTTAATCTCATTTAAAGCTGCAGTTTTGGAATTCAAAGGGGCATGTTTTTAGGAGTATTTATGGCTGAATATTAACCTTTTTTAGTGGGGGTTACTAGGCATTATTGTAGGAGTAAAATGCAATAATAAAGAAGCTTAAATGGAGGAGTAAATGGGAGTTACCAGGCAAATGAATGGGCTGTTTTGGATGTTACTTTGCACACTTGAAGGAGCCATGTGAAGAGTTTAATTGCTGGCCATTTCTTCCCTAGTTTTAATCTTTGTTTAATTAGTCTTAAGTGTGTGTAATGGAGATTAATGTGGACATTGATTAGCCACTTAATTCTCTTTTATTTTGTTGTCTTTTTATTTTCTTTTGTGAATTTATTTAGGCAAGTGAAAGGTTGTAATTATTTAATGTAAGAATGCTATATATAGCATACTTTGATGAATGAAAAACATATCCAGAAATTTGCCAAAAAACTTGTGTTTTGTTTATTGAACTTGACTTGTGTTTAGTCAATTTTAATTGTCCAAATTTGAGTGTTCCAAATTTGAAGAGTTAGAGTTTTAGTGAGAGTTCCTAAAACTAAAGCTTGTAGTTGACGATTTGGTGAGAGTTCCCTAATCTAAGCTACACCCAAACAAGTGAGTGAGTGTTCCTCCTTGTTATATCCTCAAGTTTAGGGTGAGAGTTCCCCTAACTAATCTGATCATACTAAAAAAATATACCAAAAAACGTGTGACCCCTTTAACTTATCATTTTGTAACAAGGTTTCTCGTCTTGTTTACACATCATTTGGCGCGTCAGGTAGGGGGAGTTTTTCCATACACTTCCAAAGGGGTCGAATACCTACATATCATGGGAGAGAATCAAGATTTGAGGGTAGCTTTGGAAGCTCTCAATCGATCCATTGCTAGTCAAGAAAGGTTGGCCGAGACTAATGCCAATCTACAAGGGAATCTTGCTGCCTTAATGGCAAGACTCTTGAACGAGCAAGATAGGAGAGATCAAGATGAAGAACCTCCACCTAGGAGGGAGGATAGGAGTCTCAAAGTAGACGTCCCTTCCTTTGATGGGTCACTTGATCCAGAGAAGTACTTGGAATGGGAGAAATCCTTGGAAAGGTACTTTGAGTACAAGGATATTCAAGAAGAAGTGCAGAAATATAAGATAGCCAAGGTGAAACTGAAGGGCTATGGCGACAGTTGGTTGCAAGGGGAACAAAGGGCACGTACCCTTAGGGGTAAAGCTCCCATATCAACTTGGAACAAGATGAAGAAACGGATGAGAGACCGTTTCATTCCTCACAATTACAAGCAAAGCCAATATGTGAAGTGGAGTACTTTGCAACAAAATGGAGATTCCGTGGAAGACTACATCAAAGAGTTTGATAGGCTTGCCATTGTGTGTGAAGTAACTGAAAATGAAGAGCTCAAAATGGGGCGTTTTGTAGCTGGGTTGGATCAAGAATTACAAGACAAGCTTGAAGGTTACACTAACCTCACGTTTGTGGAAGCTTGCAAACTTGTGACCAAGTTTGATGCTAGGAGGAAAAAGAAGAAAACGCCTACCACTACTCCAGTGGTGCGCAAACCACCCTTCACCTTGAAGGAGGGTTCTTCCTTTAGCAAGTCAAATGAAGCACTTAAGAAAGACAAGAAAGACTTCAAACTTAGCGACATTGTCTGTTACAAGTGTGGAGGTAGAGGTCATTTCAAGAAGGATTGTCCTAACTCAAGAGCTTTAACAATCCAAGAGGTTAAGCTTATGGCCACGCAAAACATTAATTGGGAGGATTTTGAAACAGAAGAAGAGGAGATCGAGAATCCCAATGAAGAGGATGGGGAAGAAGATCATTGCTTTCCGGAGATGGAGGACAAAACCAATCTGGTTGTTAGGAGGGCATTGCAAGCACGAGTGGAGGAGCCTTTGGCGCCACAAAGGCAACACATTTTCATCAGCAAATGTAAAATTGGTGACGAGGTATGTGATTTAATTATTGACGGGGGTAGTGAGGCTAATACTGTGTCAAAGACTTTAGTGTCTAGACTTGGTCTTACCACCACTAATCATCCACACCCTTACAAGTTGAGTTGGTTAGATTCTAATTCTAGTACGGGAGTTAGAAAGCAATGCATGGTTAGTTTTTCTATTGGTTCCTATCATGATAGTCAATTGTGTGATGTTGTGTCAATGGATGCTTGTCATATTCTGCTCGGTAGGCCATGGCAAACGGATAGAAAATCATTTCATGATGGATACCATAATACATACACTATAACTCACCAAGGGAAACAAAAAAAATTACACCCTTTACCACCCCCACGGCTTTCACAAAAACCACACAAAGAAATTTCTTTATTGTCCTTTAAAGAATTTGAGAGGGAGTTTGAAGGTGAGGAAGAGTTGTTCTTATTATATTCCAAAGAAATCCACGAAAAATTTGTGAGTCAAAATCCTAACTTGGCACAATTGATTAAGGAGTTTGAGGATGTTTTTCCTAATGAGTTGCCTAAGGGGTTACCACCTTTGAGAGGAATTGAGCATCAAATTGATCTCATTCCAGGCGCACCATTGCCAAATAAACCTGCCTATAGATGTAATCCTTTAGAAACTAAGGAGTTACAACGTCAAATAGAAGAGTTGATGGGTATGGGTTATGTGCGTGAGTCTATGAGTCCGTGTGCTGTTCCTGCTCTTTTGGTTCCAAAAAAAGATGGTACTTGGCGTATGTGCATTGATAGTAGAGCTGTTAACAATATTACTATCAAGTACAGGTTTCCAATTCCTAGGCTTGATGACATGCTTGATGAGTTAAGTGGTTCGAAGGTGTTCTCAAAAGTTGATTTGAGAAGTGGTTACCATCAGATTCGAATGAGGGAAGGGGATGAATGGAAGACAGCTTTCAAAACGAAGCATGGGTTGTATGAATGGCTCGTGATGCCGTTTGGTCTTACAAATGCACCTAGCACTTTCATGAGATTGATGAACGAAGTGTTGAGGCCATTTCTTGGCAAGTTCGTGGTGGTATACCTTGATGACATCCTTATTTACAGTCGAGATAGGGATGAGCATTTGAAGCATTTACTTGAAGTTTTCACTGTTTTGAGAAAACAAAAATTGTATGGAAAACTTGAAAAATGTGATTTTATGTTATATGAGGTCAATTTTCTTGGTTACATAGTTTCAGGTGATGGCGTGAAGGTGGATCCTAGCAAGGTTGAAGCAATTCAATCATGGCCTAGTCCTAAAACACTCACGGAGGTCCGTTCTTTTCATGGACTGGCTTCTTTCTATAGAAGGTTTATCAAGAATTTTAGCACACTCATGGCTCCTATAACTGAGTGTACTAAAAAGGGGGCGTTCGAGTGGACTCCACAAGCTCAAAAGGCCTTTGAAGAAGTGAAGGAAAAAATGTGCAACACTCCTATTCTTGCACTTCCAAATTTTTCCAAGCCGTTTGAGGTTGAATGTGATGCAAGTGGGAGAGGAATTGGCGCCGTGTTGATCCAAGAAGGGCGTCCAATCGCTTATTTTAGCGAGAAGTTGAGCCAAGGCAAGCTGAATTATTCCACCTATGATAAAGAGTTCTATGCAATGGTAAGAGCTTTAGATCATTGGTCACATTATTTGAGGCCACAACCGTTCATACTACATTCTGATCATGAGTCTTTAAGATTCATTCATGGCCAAAAGAAGCTGAATTCGAGGCATGCTAAGTGGGTGGAGTTCTTGCAAACATTTAACTTTTCCTCTAAATACAAGAGTGGGAAAGCTAATGTTGTTGCGGATGCCTTATCTAGAAGACATTCTCTACTTGGAGTGGTGGAAGCTAAGATTCTTGGTTTTGATTTGATCAAAGAGTACTACAAGGAAGATGGTGATTTTAATGGCGTCATGGAGAAATGTGTTCATGGAGTTTATGATTTATTTTCCTTACATGATGGTTTTCTTTTCAAGGGAAATAGATTATGCATTCCTAAGTGTCCAATTAGAAGTTTGTTGATTCATGAAGTTCATGGAGGAGGTCTAGCTGGTCACGTTGGGATTCAAAAGACAATGGAGCTTCTTCAAGCTCACTTTTACTGGCCAAAGATGTTAGCTACGGTTCATCATGTGGTTAGTCGTTGCTCTACTTGTCAAAGGGCAAAAATGGTGTTTCATAAGGGTCTTTACAAGCCTTTGCCAGTTCCCGAGAGACCTTGGGAAGATGTTAGTATGGATTTTATTGTAGCTTTACCTAGAACTCAAAGGGGTAAAGATTCAATAATGGTGGTTGTTGATAGGTTCTCAAAAATGGCTCACTTCATTCCATGTCATAAAACTGAAGATGCCATGAAAGTGGCTAAGCTATATTTTGAGGAAGTGGTTCGTTTTCATGGGGTGCCACGCACCATTGTGTCCGATCGAGATACAAAGTTCCTAAGTCATTTTTGGAAGTCATTATGGCGTCTCGTGGGAACTAAGTTGCTGTTTTCTACATCACATCATCCACAAACCGACGGTCAAACCGAGGTGGTGAATAGAGTTCTTGGTTCTTTGCTTAGAACATTGGTTAGTAAGAGCACCAAGGATTGGGATGTTAAGCTTGCTCATGCCGAGTTTGCTTACAATAGGACTCCTAGTGCTACTACAAAGTATTCACCTTTTGAAGTAGTCTACGGGGTTAATCCCTATGTTCCTATTGATCTTATTGCTCTACCTCAAGATAAGTTTGTGCATGGAGGTGCAAAAGAGCAAGCCGAGTTCATGGTCAAGATTCACAAGGAAGTGAGGAAGAATATTGAAAAGGCCAATGAGACTTACAAGAAACAAGTCAACAAAAGAGTTAGAAACGTGAAGAACTTTGAAGTTGGTGACTTAGTGTGGATTTACATGAGGAAAGAAAGATTTCCTAGTCAAAGGAAAAACAAGCTCATGCCACGAGCTGAAGGTCCATTTGAAGTAGTGGAAAAGATCAATGACAATGCATACAAGGTTGATTTGGGTGGAAGGCATGGCGTCTCAAGTACGTTCAATGTGGGTGATCTTGCACTATATTATGATGATGAAGAATTGAGGGCAATTCCCTTTGAAGAAGAGGAGGATGACCAAGATGGTCAAGGTACAAGTGTCCAAGATGTCCAAGTCCAATCCAATGCAAGGGAATTAATTTTGTCCAAGTCTTATTTTGATCATAGCATGCACGGTCCAAATAAGTCATCAAATGGTTGTACTTTGCTAAGTATGACTAAGTACTTTGTTGAAAGTATAAATTAAAGGGTGTCGGTTACAAGGAATTAATTCCAAACAGTTTTGGAATACGAAGGGGCATGTTTTAAGGAGATTTAAAGCTGGTTTTTAATCTCATTTAAAGCTGCAGTTTTGGAATTCAAAGGGGCATGTTTTTAGGAGTATTTATGGCTGAATATTAACCTTTTTTAGTGGGGGTTACTAGGCATTATTGTAGGAGTAAAATGCAATAATAAAGAAGCTTAAATGGAGGAGTAAATGGGAGTTACCAGGCAAATGAATGGGCTGTTTTGGATGTTACTTTGCACACTTGAAGGAGCCATGTGAAGAGTTTAATTGCTGGCCATTTCTTCCCTAGTTTTAATCTTTGTTTAATTAGTCTTAAGTGTGTGTAATGGAGATTAATGTGGACATTGATTAGCCACTTAATTCTCTTTTATTTTGTTGTCTTTTTATTTTCTTTTGTGAATTTATTTAGGCAAGTGAAAGGTTGTAATTATTTAATGTAAGAATGCTATATATAGCATACTTTGATGAATGAAAAACATATCCAGAAATTTGCCAAAAAACTTGTGTTTTGTTTATTGAACTTGACTTGTGTTTAGTCAATTTTAATTGTCCAAATTTGAGTGTTCCAAATTTGAAGAGTTAGAGTTTTAGTGAGAGTTCCTAAAACTAAAGCTTGTAGTTGACGATTTGGTGAGAGTTCCCTAATCTAAGCTACACCCAAACAAGTGAGTGAGTGTTCCTCCTTGTTATATCCTCAAGTTTAGGGTGAGAGTTCCCCTAACTAATCTGATCATACTAAAAAAATATACCAAAAAACGTGTGACCCCTTTAACTTATCATTTTGTAACAAGGTTTCTCGTCTTGTTTACACATCATCGTTCATTCATTATTGATCATTGATCCTTGTTCATTCTTCATCGTTCATTCTACAATGATCATTGATCCTTGTTCATTCTTCATCGTTCATTCTACAATGCTCATTGATCCTTGTTCATTTTTCATCGTTCATTGTTCATTGATCATTGATCCTTGTTAATTCTTCAATGATCATTGATCCTTGTTCATTCTTCATCGTTCATTCTTCAATGATCATTGATCCTTGTTCATTTTTCATCGTACATTCTTCAATAATCATTGATCCTTGTTCATTCTTCATCGTTCATTCATTATTGATCATTGAACCTTGTTCATTCTTCATCGTTCATTCTACAATGATCATTGATCCTTGTTCATTCTTCATCGTTCATTCATTATTGATAGATGATCCTTGTTCATTCTTCATCGTTCATTTTACAATGCTCATTGGTCCTTGTTCATTCTTCATCGTTTATTGTTCATTGATGATTGATCCTTGTTTATTCTTCATCGTTCATTCATTATTGATCATTGATCCTTGTTCATTCTTCATCGTTCATTCTTCAATGATCATTGATCCTTGTTCATTCTTCATCGTTCATTCTACAATGCTCATTGATCCTTGTTCATTTTTCATCGTTCATTGTTCATTGATCATTGATCCTTGTTCATTCTTCATCGTTCATTCATTATTGATACATGATCCTTGTTCATTCTTCATCGTTCATTCTACAATGCTCATTGATCCTTGTTCATTCTTCATCGTTTATTGTTCATTGATGATTGATCCTTGTTTATTCTTCATCGTTCATTCATTATGGATCATTGATCCTTGTTCATTCTTCATCGTTCATTCTTCAATGATCATTGATCCTTGTTCATTCTTCATCCTTCATTCATTATTCATCATTGATCCTTGTTCATTCTTCATCGTTCATTCTTCATTGATCATTTATCCTTGTTCATTCTTCATCGTTCATTCTTAAATGATCATTGATCCTTGTTCATTCCTCATTGTTCATTCATTATTGATCATGGATCCTTTTTCATTCTTCATCGTTCATTTTTCAATGATCATTGATCCTTGTTCATTCTTCATCGTTCATTCATTATTGATCATTGATCCTTGTTCATTCTTCATCGTTCATTCTACAATGCTCATTGATCCTTGTTCATTCTTCATCGTTCATTCATTATTGATAGATGATCCTTGTTCATTCTTCATCGTTCATTTTACAATGCTCATTGGTCCTTGTTCATTCTTCATCGTTTATTGTTCATTGATGATTGATCCTTGTTTATTCTTCATCGTTCATTCATTATTGATCATTGATCCTTGTTCATTCTTCATCGTTCATTCTTCAATGATCATTGATCCTTGTTCATTCTTCATCGTTCATTCTACAATGCTCATTGATCCTTGTTCATTTTTCATCGTTCATTGTTCATTGATCATTGATCCTTGTTCATTCTTCATCGTTCATTCATTATTGATAGATGATCCTTGTTCATTCTTCATCGTTCATTCTACAATGCTCATTGATCCTTGTTCATTCTTCATCGTTTATTGTTCATTGATGATTGATCCTTGTTTATTCTTCATCGTTCATTCATTATGGATCATTGATCCTTGTTCATTCTTCATCGTTCATTCTTCAATGATCATTGATCCTTGTTCATTCTTCATCCTTCATTCATTATTCATCATTGATCCTTGTTCATTCTTCATCGTTCATTCTTCATTGATCATTTATCCTTGTTCATTCTTCATCGTTCATTCTTAAATGATCATTGATCCTTGTTCATTCCTCATTGTTCATTCATTATTGATCATGGATCCTTTTTCATTCTTCATCGTTCATTTTTCAATGATCATTGATCCTTGTTCATTCTTCATCGTTCATTCATTATTGATCATTGATCCTTGTTCATTCTTCATCGTTCATTCTACAATGCTCATTGATCCTTGTTCATTCTTCATCGTTCATTGTTCATTGATCATTGATCCTTGTTCATTCTTCAATGATCATTGATCCTTGTTCATTCTTCATCGTTCATTCTTCAATGATCATTGATCCTTGTTCATTTTTCATCGTTCATTCTTCAATAATCATTGATCCTTGTTCATTCTTCATCGTTCACTCATTATTGATCATTGATCCTTGTTCATTCTTCATCGTTCATTGTTCATTGATCATTGATCCTTGTTCATTCTTCATCGTTCATTGTTCATTGATCATTTATCCTTGTTCATTCTTCATCGTTCATTCTTAAATGATCATTGATCCTTGTTCATTCTTCATTGTTCATTCATTAATGATCATGGATCCTTTTTCATTCTTCATCGTTCATTTTTCAATGATCATTGATCCTTGTTCATTCTTCATCGTTCATTCATTATTGATCATTGATCCTTGTTCATTCCTCATTGTTCATTCATTATTGATCATGGATCCTTTTTCATTCTTCATCGTTCATTTTTCATTGATCATTGATCCTTGTTCATTCTTCATCGTTCATTGTTCATTGATCATTGATCCTTGTTCATTCTTCAATGATCATTGATCCTTGTTCATTCTTCATCGTTTATTCTTCAATGATCATTGATCCTTTTCATTTTTCATTGTACATTCTTCAATAATCATTGGTCCTTGTTCATTCTTCATCGTTCATTCATTACTGATCATTGATCCTTGTTCATTCTTCATCGTTCATTCTACAATGATCATTGATCCTTGTTCATTCTTCATCGTTCATTCTAGAATGCTCATTGATTCTTGTTCATTTTTCATCGTTCATTGTTCATTGATCATTGATCCTTGTTCATTCTTCATCGTTCATTCATTATTGATAGATGATCCTTGTTCATTCTTCATCGTTCATTCTACAATGGTCATTGGTCCTTGTTCAATCTTCATCGTTTATTGTTCATTGATGATTGATCCTTGTTTATTCTTCATCGTTCATTCATTATTGATCCTTGATCCTTGTTCATTCTTCATCGTTCATTCTTCAATGATCATTGATCCTTGTTCATTCTTCATCGTTCATTCTACAATGCTCATTGATCCTTGTTCATTTTTCATCGTTCATTGTTCATTGATCATTGATCCTTGTTCATTCTTCATCGTTCATTCATTATTGATAGATGATCCTTGTTCATTCTTCATCGTTCATTCTACAATGCTCATTGATCCTTGTTCATTCTTCATCGTTTATTGTTCATTGATGATTGATCCTTGTTTGTTCTTCATCGTTCATTCATTATGGATCATTGATCCTTGTTCATTCTTCATCGTTCATTATTCAATGATCATTGATCCTTGTTCATTCTTCATCCTTCATTCATTATTGATCATTGATCCTTGTTCATTCTTCATCGTTCATTCTTCATTGATCATTTATCCTTGTTCATTCTTCATCGTTCATTCTTAAATGATCATTGATCCTTGTTCAATCCTCATTGTTCATTCATTATTGATCATGGATACTTTTTCATTCTTCATCGTTCATTTTTCAATGATCATTGATCCTTGTTCATTTTTCATCGTTCATTCATTATTGATCATTGATCCTTGTTCATTCTTCATCGTTCATTCTACAATGCTCATTGATCCTTGTTCATTCTTCATCGTTCATTGTTCATTGATCATTGATCCTTGTTCATTCTTCAATGATCATTGATCCTTGTTCATTCTTCATCGTGCATTCTTCAATGATCATTGATCCTTGTTCATTTTTCATCGTTCATTCTTCAATAATCATTGATCCTTGTTCATTCTTCATCGTTCATTCATTATTGATCATTGATCCTTGTTCATTCTTCATCGTTCATTCTACAATGCTCATTGATCCTTGTTCATTCTTCATCGTTCATTGTTCATTGATCATTGATCCTTGTTAATTCTTCAATGATCATTGATCCTTGTTCATTCTTCATCGTTCATTCTTCAATGATCATTGATCCTTGTTCATTTTTCATCGTACATTCTTCAATAATCATTGATCCTTGTTCATTCTTCATCGTTCATTCATTATTGATCATTGAACCTTGTTCATTCTTCATCGTTCATTCTACAATGATCATTGATCCTTGTTCATTCTTCATCGTTCATTCATTATTGATAGATGATCCTTGTTCATTCTTCATCGTTCATTTTACAATGCTCATTGGTCCTTGTTCATTCTTCATCGTTTATTGTTCATTGATGATTGATCCTTGTTTATTCTTCATCGTTCATTCATTATTGATCATTGATCCTTGTTCATTCTTCATCGTTTATTCTTCAATGATCATTGATCCTTGTTCATTCTTCATCGTTCATTCTACAATGCTCATTGATCCTTGTTCATTTTTCATCGTTCATTGTTCATTGATCATTGATCCTTGTTCATTCTTCATCGTTCATTCATTATTAATAGATGATCCTTGTTCATTCTTCATCGTTCATTCTACAATGCTCATTGATCCTTGTTCATTCTTCATCGTTTATTGTTCATTGATGATTGATCCTTGATTATTCTTCATCGTTCATTCATTATGGATCATTGATCCTTGTTCATTCTTCATCGTTCATTCTTCAATGATCATTGATCCTTGTTCATTCTTCATCCTTCATTCATTATTGATCATTGATCATTGTTCATTCTTCATCGTTCATCCTTCATTGATCATTTATCCTTGTTCATTCTTCATCGTTCATTCTTAAATGATCATTGATCCTTGTTCATTCCTCATTGTTCATTCATTATTGATCATGGATCCTTTTTCATTTTTCATCGTTCATTTTTCAATGATCATTGATCCTTGTTCATTCTTCATCTTTCATTCATTATTGATCATTGATCCTTGTTCATTCTTCATCGTTCATTCTACAACGCTCATTGATCCTTGTTCATTCTTCATCGTTCATTGTTCATTGATCATTGATCCTTGTTCATTCTTCAATGATCATTGATTCTTGTTCATTCTTCATCGTTCATTCTTCAATGATCATTGATCCTTGTTCATTTTTCATCGTTCATTCTTCAATAATCATTGATCCTTGTTCATTCTTCATCGTTCACTCATTATTGATCATTGATCCTTGTTCATTCTTCATCGTTCATTGTTCATTGATCATTGATCCTTGTTCATTCTTCATCGTTCATTGTTCATTGATCATTTATCCTTGTTCATTCTTCATCGTTCATTCTTAAATGATCATTGATCCTTGTTCATTCTTCATTGTTCATTCATTAATGATCATGGATCCTTTTTCATTCTTCATCGTTCATTTTTCAATGATCATTGATCCTTGTTCATTCTTAATCGTTCATTCATTATTGATCATTGATCCTTGTTCATTCCTCATTGTTCATTCATTATTGATCATGGATCCTTTTTCATTATTTATCGTTCATTTTTCATTGATCATTGATCCTTGTTCATTCTTCATCGTTCATTGTTCATTGATCATTGATCCTTGTTCATTCTTCAATGATCATCGATCCTTGTTCTTTCTTCATCGTTTATTCTTCAATGATCATTGATCCTTTTCATTTTTCATCGTACATTCTTCAATAATCATTGATCCTTGTTCATTCTTCATCGTTCATTCATTATTGATCATTGATCCTTGTTCATTCTTCATCGTTCATTCTACAATGATCATTGATCCTTGTTCATTCTTCATCGTTCATTCTAGAATGCTCATTGATTCTTGTTCATTTTTCATCGTTCATTGTTCATTGATCATTGATCCTTGTTCATTCTTCATCGTTCATTCATTATTGATAGATGATCCTTGTTTATTCTTCATCGTTCATTCTACAATGGTCATTGGTCCTTGTTCATTCTTCATCGTTTATTGTTCATTGATGATTGATCCTTGTTTATTCTTCATCGTTCATTCATTATTGATCCTTCATCCTTGTTCATTCTTCATCGTTCATTCTTCAATGATAATTGATCCTTGTTCATTCTTCATCGTTCATTCTACAATGCTCATTGATCCTTGTTCATTTTTCATCGTTCATTGTTCATTGATCATTGATCCTTGTTCATTCTTCATCGTTCATTCTTATTGATAGATGATCCTTGTTCATTCTTCATCGTTCATTCTACAATGCTCATTGATCCTTGTTCATTCTTCATCGTTTATTGTTCATTGATGATTGATCCTTGTTTATTCTTCATCGTTCATTCATTATGGATCATTGATCCTTGTTCATTCTTCATCGTTCATTCTTCAATGATCATTGATCCTTGTTCATTCTTCATCCTTCATTCATTATTGATCATTGATCCTTGTTCATTCTTCATCGTTCATTCTTCATTGATCATTTATCCTTGTTCATTCTTCATCGTTCATTCTTAAATGATCATTGATCCTTGTTCAATCCTCATTGTTCATTCATTATTGATCATGGATCCTTTTTCATTCTTCATCGTTCATTTTTCAATGATCATTGATCCTTGTTCATTTTTCATCGTTCATTCATTATTGATCATTGATCCTTGTTCATTCTTCATCGTTCATTCTACAATGCTCATTGATCCTTGTTCATTCTTCATCGTTCATTGTTCATTGATCATTGATCCTTGTTAATTCTTCAATGATCATTGATCCTTGTTCATTCTTCATCGTTCATTCTTCAATGATCATTGCTCCTTGTTCATTTTTCATCGTACATTCTTCATTAATCATTGATCCTTGTTCATTCTTCATCGTTCATTCATTATTGATCATTGAACCTTGTTCATTCTTCATCGTTCATTCTACAATGATCATTGATCCTTGTTCATTCTTCATCGTTCATTCATTATTGATAGATGATCCTTGTTCATTCTTCATCGTTCATTTTACAATGCTCATTGGTCCTTGTTCATTCTTCATCGTTTATTGTTCATTGATGATTGATCCTTGTTTATTCTTCATCGTTCATTCATTATTGATCATTGATCCTTGTTCATTCTTCATCGTTTATTTTTCAATGATCATTGATCCTTCTTCATTCTTCATCGTTCATTCTACAATGCTCATTGATCCTTGTTCATTTTTCATCGTTCATTGTTCATTGATCATTGATCCTTGTTCATTCTTCATCGTTCATTCATTATTGATAGATGATCCTTATTCATTCTTCATCGTTCATTCTACAATACTCATTGATCCTTGTTCATTCTTCATCGTTTATTGTTCATTGATGATTGATCCTTGTTTATTCTTCATCGTTCATTCATTATTGATCATTGATCCTTGTTCATTCTTCATCGTTCATTCTTCAATGATCATTGATCCTTGTTCATTCTTCATCGTTCATTCTACAATGCTCATTGATCCTTGTTCATTTTTCATCGTTCATTGTTCATTGATCATTGATCCTTGTTCATTCTTCATCGTTCATTCATTATTGATAGATGATCCTTGTTCATTCTTCATCGTTCATTCTACAATGCTCATTGATCCTTGTTCATTCTTCATCGTTTATTGTTCATTGATGATTGATCCTTGTTTATTCTTCATCGTTCATTCATTATGCATCATTGATCCTTGTTCATTCTTCATCATTCATTCTTCAATGATCATTGATCCTTGTTCATTCTTCATCCTTCATTCATTATTGATCATTGATCCTTGTTCATTCTTCATCTTTCATTCTTCATTGATCATTTATCCTTTTCATTCTTCATCGTTCATTCTTAAATGATCATTGATCCTTGTTCATTCCTCATTGTTCATTCATTATTGATCATGGATCCTTTTTCATTCTTCATCGTTCATTTTTCAATGATCATTGATCCTTGTTCATTCTTCATCGTTCATTCATTATTGATCATTGATCCTTGTTCATTCTTCATCGTTCATTCTACAATGCTCATTGATCCTTGTTCATTCTTCATCGTTCATTGTTCATTGATCATTGATCCTTGTTCATTCTTCAATGATCATTGATCCTTGTTCATTCTTCATCGTACATTCTTCAATGATCATTGATCCTTGTTCATTTTTCATCGTTCATTCTTCAATAATCATTGATCCTTGTTCATTCTTCATCGTTCATTCATTATTGATCATTGATCCTTGTTCATTCTTCATCGTTCATTCTACAATGCTCATTGATCCTTGTTCATTCTTCATCGTTCATTGTTCATTGATCATTGATCCTTGTTCATTCTTCAATGATCATTGATCCTTGTTCATTCTTCATCGTTCATTCTTCAATGATCATTGATCCTTGTTCATTTTTCATCGTACATTCTTCAATAATCATTGATCCTTGATCATTCTTCATCGTTCATTCATTATTGATCGTTGATCCTTGTTCATTCTTCATCGTTCATTCTACAATGATCATTGATCCTTGTTCATTCTTCATCGTTTATTGTTCATTGATGATTGATCCTTGTTTATTCTTCATCGTTCATTCATTATGGATCATTGATCCTTGTTCATTCTTCATCGTTCATTCTTCAATGATCATTGATCCTTGTTCATTCTTCATCCTTCATTCATTATTGATCATTGATCCTTGTTCATTCTTCATCGTTCATTCTTCATTGATCATTTATCCTTGTTCATTCTTCATCGTTCATTCTTAAATGATCATTGATCCTTGTTCATTCCTCATTGTTCATTCATTATTGATCATGGATCCTTTTTCATTCTTCATCGTTCATTTTTCAATGATCATTGATCCTTGTTCATTCTTCATCGTTCATTCATTATTGATCATAGATCCTTGTACATTCTTCATCGTTCATTCATTATTGATCATAGATCCTTGTACATTCTTCATCGTTCATTCTACAATGCTCATTGATCCTTGTTCATTCTTCATCGTTCATTGTTCATTGATCATTTATCCTTGTTCATTCTTCATCGTTCATTCTTAAATGATCATTGATCCTTGTTCATTCTTCATTGTTCATTCATTAATGATCATGGATCCTTTTTCATTCTTCATGGTTCATTTTTCAATGATCATTGATCCTTGTTCATTCTTCATCGTTCATTCATTATTGATCATTGATCCTTGTTCATTCCTCATTGTTCATTCATTATTGATCATGGATCCTTTTTCATTCTTCATCGTTCATTTTTCATTGATCATTGATCCTTGTTCATTCTTCATCGTTCATTGTTCATTGATCATTGATCCTTGTTCATTCTTCAATGATCATTGATCCTTGTTCATTCTTCATCGTTTATTCTTCAATGATCATTGATCCTTTTCATTTTTCATCGTACATTCTTCAATAATCATTGATCCTTGTTCATTCTTCATCGTTCATTCATTATTGATCATTGATCCTTGTTTATTCTTCATCGTTCATTCTACAATGATCATTGATCCTTGTTCATTCTTCATCGTTCATTCTAGAATGCTCATTGATTCTTGTTCATTTTTCATCGTTCATTGTTCATTGATCATTGATCCTTGTTCATTCTTCATCGTTCATTCATTAATGATAGATGATCCTTGTTCATTTTTCATCGTTCATTCTACAATGATCATTGGTCCTTGTTCATTCTTCATCGTTTATTGTTCATTGATGATTGATCCTTGTTTATTCTTCATCGTTCATTCATTATTGATCCTTGATCCTTGTTCATTCTTCATCGTTCATTCTTCAATGATCATTGATCCTTGTTCATTCTTCATCGTTCATTCTACAATGCTCATTGATCCTTGTTCATTTTTCATCGTTCATTGTTCATTGATCATTGATCCTTGTTCATTCTTCATCGTTCATTCATTATTGATAGATGATCCTTGTTCATTCTTCATCGTTCATTCTACAATGCTCATTGATCCTTGTTCATTCTTCATCGTTTATTGTTCATTGATGATTGATCCTTGTTTATTCTTCATCGTTCATTCATTATGGATCATTGATCCTTGTTCATTCTTCATCGTTCATTCTTCAATGATCATTGATCCTTGTTCATTCTTCATCCTTCATTCATTATTGATCATTGATCCTTGTTCATTCTTCATCGTTCATTATTCATTGATCATTTATCCTTGTTCATTCTTCATCGTTCATTCTTAAATGATCATTGATCCTTGTTCATTCCTCATTGTTCATTCATTATTGATCATGGATCCTTTTTCATTCTTCATCGTTCATTTTTCAATGATCATTGATCCTTGTTCATTCTTCATCGTTCATTCATTATTGATCATTGATCCTTGTTCATTCTTCATCGTTCATTGTTCATTGATCATTGATCCTTGTTCATTGTTCATCGTTCATTGTTCATTGATCATTTATCCTTGTTCATTCTTCATCGTTCATTCTTAAATGATCATTGATCCTTGTTCATTCTTCATTGTTCATTCATTAATGATCATGGATCCTTTTTCATTCTTCATGGTTCATTTTTCAATGATCATTGATCCTTGTTCATTCTTCATCGTTCATTCATTATTTATCATTGATCCTTGTTCATTCCTCATTGTTCATTCATTATTGATCATGGATCCTTTTTCATTCTTCATCGTTCATTTTTCATTGATCATTGATCCTTGTTCATTCTTCATCGTTCATTGTTCATTGATCATTGATCCTTGTTCATTCTTCAATGATCATTGATCCTTGTTCATTCTTCATCGTTTATTCTTCAATGATCATTGATCCTTGTTCATTTTTCATCGTACATTCTTCAATAATCATTGATCCTTGTTCATTCTTCATCGTTCATTCATTATTGATCATTGATCCTTGTTCATTCTTCATCGTTCATTCTACAATGATCATTGATCCTTGTTCATTCTTCATCGTTCATTGTTCATTGATCATTGATCCTTGTTCATTCTTCATCGTTCATTCATTATTGATAGATGATCCTTGTTCATTCTTCATCGTTCATTCTACAATGCTCATTGATCCTTGTTCATTCTTCATCGTTTATTGTTCATTGATGATTGATCCTTGTTTATTCTTCATCGTTCATTCATTATGGATCATTGATCCTTGTTCATTCTTCATCGTTCATTCTTCAATAATCATTGATCCTTGTTCATTCTTCATCCTTCATTCATTATTGATCATTGATCCTTGTTCATTCTTCATCGTTCATTCTTCATTGATCATTTATCCTTGTTCATTCTTCATCGTTCATTCTTAAATGATCATTGATCCTTGTTCATTCCTCATTGTTCATTCATTATTGATCATGGATCCTTTTTCATTTTTCATCGTTCATTTTTCAATGATCATTGATCCTTGTTCATTCTTCATCGTTCATTCATTATTGATAGATGATCCTTGTTCATTCTTCATCGTTCATTCTACAATGCTCATTGATCCTTGTTCATTCTTCATCGTTTATTGTTCATTGATGATTGATCCTTGTTTATTCTTCATCGTTCATTCATTATTGATCATTGATCCTTGTTCATTCTTCATCGTTCATTCTTCAATGATCATTGATCCTTGTTCATTCTTCATCGTTCATTCTACAATGCTCATTGATCCTTGTTCATTTTTCATCGTTCATTGTTCATTGATCATTGATCCTTGTTCATTCTTCATCGTTCATTCATTATTGATAAATGATCCTTGTTCATTCTTCATCGTTCATTCTACAATGCTCATTGATCCTTGTTCATTCTTCATCGTTTATTGTTCATTGATGATTGATCCTTGTTTATTCTTCATCGTTCATTCATTATGCATCATTGATCCTTGTTCATTCTTCATCATTCATTCTTCAATGATCATTGATCCTTGTTCATTCTTCATCCTTCATTCATTATTGATCATTGATCCTTGTTCATTCTTCATCTTTCATTCTTCATTGATCATTTATCCTTTTCATTCTTCATCGTTCATTCTTAAATGATCATTGATCCTTGTTCATTCCTCATTGTTCATTCATTATTGATCATGGATCCTTTTTCATTCTTCATCGTTCATTTTTCAATGATCATTGATCCTTGTTCATTCTTCATCGTTCATTCATTATTGATCATTGATCCTTGTTCATTCTTCATCGTTCATTCTACAATGCTCATTGATCCTTGTTCATTCTTCATCGTTCATTGTTCATTGATCATTGATCCTTGTTCATTCTTCAATGATCATTGATCCTTGTTCATTCTTCATCGTACATTCTTCAATGATCATTGATCCTTGTTCATTTTTCATCGTTCATTCTTCAATAATCATTGATCCTTGTTCATTCTTCATCGTTCATTCATTATTGATCATTGATCCTTGTTCATTCTTCATCGTTCATTCTACAATGCTCATTGATCCTTGTTCATTCTTCATCGTTCATTGTTCATTGATCATTGATCCTTGTTCATTCTTCAATGATCATTGATCCTTGTTCATTCTTCATCGTTCATTCTTCAATGATCATTGATCCTTGTTCATTTTTCATCGTACATTCTTCAATAATCATTGATCCTTGATCATTCTTCATCGTTCATTCATTATTGATCATTGATCCTTGTTCATTCTTCATCGTTCATTCTACAATGATCATTGATCCTTGTTCATTCTTCATCGTTTATTGTTCATTGATGATTGATCCTTGTTTATTCTTCATCGTTCATTCATTATGGATCATTGATCCTTGTTCATTCTTCATCGTTCATTCTTCAATGATCATTGATCCTTGTTCATTCTTCATCCTTCATTCATTATTGATCATTGATCCTTGTTCATTCTTCATCGTTCATTCTTCATTGATCATTTATCCTTGTTCATTCTTCATCGTTCATTCTTAAATGATCATTGATCCTTGTTCATTCCTCATTGTTCATTCATTATTGATCATGGATCCTTTTTCATTCTTCATCGTTCATTTTTCAATGATCATTGATCCTTGTTCATTCTTCATCGTTCATTCATTATTGATCATAGATCCTTGTACATTCTTCATCGTTCATTCATTATTGATCATAGATCCTTGTACATTCTTCATCGTTCATTCTACAATGCTCATTGATCCTTGTTCATTCTTCATCGTTCATTGTTCATTGATCATTTATCCTTGTTCATTCTTCATCGTTCATTCTTAAATGATCATTGATCCTTGTTCATTCTTCATTGTTCATTCATTAATGATCATGGATCCTTTTTCATTCTTCATGGTTCATTTTTCAATGATCATTGATCCTTGTTCATTCTTCATCGTTCATTCATTATTGATCATTGATCCTTGTTCATTCCTCATTGTTCATTCATTATTGATCATGGATCCTTTTTCATTCTTCATCGTTCATTTTTCATTGATCATTGATCCTTGTTCATTCTTCATCGTTCATTGTTCATTGATCATTGATCCTTGTTCATTCTTCAATGATCATTGATCCTTGTTCATTCTTCATCGTTTATTCTTCAATGATCATTGATCCTTTTCATTTTTCATCGTACATTCTTCAATAATCATTGATCCTTGTTCATTCTTCATCGTTCATTCATTATTGATCATTGATCCTTGTTCATTCTTCATCGTTCATTCTACAATGATCATTGATCCTTGTTCATTCTTCATCGTTCATTCTAGAATGCTCATTGATTCTTGTTCATTTTTCATCGTTCATTGTTCATTCATCATTGATCCTTGTTCATTCTTCATCGTTCATTCATTATTGATAGATGATCCTTGTTCATTCTTCATCGTTCATTCTACAATGGTCATTGGTCCTTGTTCATTCTTCATCGTTTATTGTTCATTGATGATTGATCCTTGTTTATTCTTCATCGTTCATTCATTATTGATCCTTGATCCTTGTTCATTCTTCATCGTTCATTCTTCAATGATCATTGATCCTTGTTCATTCTTCATCGTTCATTCTACAATGCTCATTGATCCTTGTTCATTTTTCATCGTTCATTGTTCATTGATCATTGATCCTTGTTCATTCTTCATCGTTCATTCATTATTGATAGATGATCCTTGTTCATTCTTCATCGTTCATTCTACAATGCTCATTGATCCTTGTTCATTCTTCATCGTTTATTGTTCATTGATGATTGATCCTTGTTTATTCTTCATCGTTCATTCATTATGGATCATTGATCCTTGTTCATTCTTCATCGTTCATTCTTCAATGATCATTGATCCTTGTTCATTCTTCATCCTTCATTCATTATTGATCATTGATCCTTGTTCATTCTTCATCGTTCATTCTTCATGGATCATTTATCCTTGTTCATTCTTCATCGTTCATTCTTAAATGATCATTGATCCTTGTTCATTCCTCATTGTTCATTCATTATTGATCATGGATCCTTTTTCATTCTTCATCGTTCATTTTTCAATGATCATTGATCCTTGTTCATTCTTAATCGTTCATTCATTATTGATCATTGATCCTTGTTCATTCTTCATCGTTCATTGTTCATTGATCATTTATCCTTGTTCATTCTTCATCGTTCATTCTTAAATGATCATTGATCCTTGTTCATTCTTCATTGTTCATTCATTAATGATCATGGATCCTTTTTCATTCTTCATCGTTCATTTTTCAATGATCATTGATCCTTGTTCATTCTTCATCGTTCATTCATTATTGATCATTGATCCTTGTTCATTCCTCATTGTTCATTCATTATTGATATTGGATCCTTTTTCATTCTTCATCGTTCATTTTTCATTGATCATTGATCCTTGTTCATTCTTCATCGTTCATTGTTCATTGATCATTGATCCTTGTTCATTCTTCAATGATCATTGATCCTTGTTCATTCTTCATCGTTTATTCTTCAATGATCATTGATCCTTTTCATTTTTCATCGTACATTCTTCAATAATCTTTTATCCTTGTTCATTCTTCATCGTTCATTCATTATTGATCATTGATCCATGTTCATTCTTCATCGTTCATTCTACAATGATCATTGATCCTTGTTCATTCTTCATCGTTCATTCTAGAATGCTCATTGATTCTTGTTCATTTTTCATCGTTCATTGTTCATTGATCATTGATCCTTGTTCATTCTTCATCGTTCATTCATTATTGATAGATGATCCTTGTTCATTCTTCATCGTTCATTCTACAATGGTCATTGGTCCTTGTTCATTCTTCATCGTTTATTGTTCATTGATGATTGATCCTTGTTTATTCTTCATCGTTCATTCATTATTGATCCTTGATCCTTGTTCATTCTTCATCGTTCATTCTTCAATGATCATTGATCCTTGTTCTTTCTTCATCGTTCATTCTACAATGCTCATTGATCCTTGTTCATTTTTCATCGTTCATTGTTCATTGATCATTGATCCTTGTTCATTCTTCATCGTTCATTCATTATTGATAGATGATCCTTGTTCATTCTTCATCGTTCATTCTACAATGCTCATTGATCCTTGTTCATTCTTCATCGTTTATTGTTCATTGATGATTGATCCTTGTTTATTCTTCATCGTTCATTCATTATGGATCATTGATCCTTGTTCATTCTTCATCGTTCATTCTTCAATGATCATTGATCCTTGTTCATTCTTCATCCTTCATTCATTATTGATCATTGATCCTTGTTCATTCTTCATCGTTCATTCTTCATTGATCATTTATCCTTGTTCATTCTTCATCGTTCATTCTTAAATGATCATTGATCCTTGTTCAATCCTCATTGTTTATTCATTATTGATCATGGATCCTTTTTCATTCTTCATCGTTCATTTTTCAATGATCATTGATCCTTGTTCATTTTTCATCGTTCATTCATTATTGATCATTGATCCTTGTTCATTCTTCATCGTTCATTCTACAATGCTCATTGATCCTTGTTCATTCTTCATCGTTCATTGTTCATTGATCATTGATCCTTGTTCTTCTTCAATGATCATTGATCCTTGTTCATTCTTCATCGTGCATTCTTCAATGATCATTGATCCTTGTTCATTTTTCATCGTTCATTCTTCAATAATCATTGATCCTTGTTCATTCTTCATCGTTCATTCATTATTGATCATTGATCCTTGTTCATTCTTCATCGTTCATTCTACAATGCTCATTGATCCTTGTTCATTCTTCATCGTTCATTGTTCATTGATCATTGATCCTTGTTAATTCTTCAATGATCATTGATCCTTGTTCATTCTTCATCGTTCATTCTTCAATGATCATTGATCCTTGTTCATTTTTCATCGTACATTCTTCAATAATCATTGATCCTTGTTCATTCTTCATCGTTCATTCATTATTGATCATTGAACCTTGTTCATTCTTCATCGTTCATTCTACAATCATCAATGATCCTTGTTCATTCTTCATCGTTCATTCATTATTGATAGATGATCCTTGTTCATTCTTCATCGTTCATTTTACAATGCTCATTGGTCCTTGTTCATTCTTCATCGTTTATTGTTCATTGATGATTGATCCTTGTTTATTCTTCATCGTTCATTCATTATTGATCATTGATCCTTGTTCATTCTTCATCGTTCATTCTTCAATGATCATTGATCCTTGTTCATTCTTCATCGTTCATTCTACAATGCTCATTGATCCTTGTTCATTTTTCATCGTTCATTGTTCATTGATCGTTGATCCTTGTTCATTCTTCATCGTTCATTCATTATTGATAGATGATCCTTGTTCATTCTTAATCGTTCATTCCACAATGCTCATTGATCCTTGTTCATTCTTCATCGTTTATTGTTCATTGATGATTGATCCTTGTTTATTCTTCATCGTTCATTCATTATGGATCATTGATCCTTGTTCATTCTTCATCGTTCATTCTTCAATGATCATTGATCCTTGTTCATTCTTCATCCTTCATTCATTATTGATCATTGATCCTTGTTCATTCTTCATCGTTCATTCTTCATTGATCATTTATCCTTGTTCATTCTTCATCGTTCATTCTTAAATGATCATTGATCCTTGTTCATTCCTCATTGTTCATTCATTATTGATCATGGATCCTTTTTCATTTTTCATCGTTCATTTTTCAATGATCATTGATCCTTGTTCATTCTTCATCGTTCATTCATTATTGATCATTGATCCTTGTTCATTCTTCATCGTTCATTCTACAATGCTCATTGATCCTTGTTCATTCTTCATCGTTCATTGTTCATTGATCATTGATCCTTGTTCATTCTTCAATGATCATTGATCCTTTTTCATTCTTCATCGTTCATTTTTCAATGATCATTGATCCTTATTCATTCTTCATCGTTCATTCATTATTGATCATTGATCCTTGTTCATTCCTCATTGTTCATTCATTATTGATCATGGATCCTTTTTCATTCTTCATCGTTCATTTTTCATTGATCATTGATCCTTGTTCATTCTTCATCGTTCATTGTTCATTGATCATTGATCCTTGTTCATTCTTCATCGTTTATTCTTCAATGATCATTGATCCTTGTTCATTTTTCATCGTACATTCTTCAATAATCATTGATCCTTGTTCATTCTTCATCGTTCATTCATTATTGATAGATGATCCTTGTTCATTCTTCATCGTTCATTTTACAATGCTCATTGGTCCTTGTTCATTCTTCATCGTTTGATGTTCATTGATGATTGATCCTTGTTTATTCTTCATCGTTCATTCATTATTGATCATTGATCCTTGTTCATTCTTCATCGTTCATTCTTCAATGATCATTGATCCTTGTTGATTCTTCATCGTTCATTCTACAATGCTCATTGATCCTTGTTCATTTTTCATCGTTCATTGTTCATTGATCGTTGATCCTTGTTCATTCTTCATCGTTCATTCATTATTGATAGATGATCCTTGTTCATTCTTCATCGTTCATTCTACAATGCTCATTGATCCTTGTTCATTCTTCATCGTTTATTGTTCATTAATGATTGATCCTTGTTTATTCTTCATCGTTCATTCATTATGGATCATTGATCCTTGTTCATTCTTCATCGTTCATTCTTCAATGATCATTGATCCTTGTTCATTCTTCATCCTTCATTCATTATTGATCATTGATCCTTGTTCATTCTTCATCGTTCATTCTTCATTGATCATTTATCCTTGTTCATTCTTCATCGTTCATTCTTAAATGATCATTGATCCTTGTTCAATCCTCATTGTTCATTCATTATTGATCATGGATCCTTTTTCATTCTTCATCGTTCATTTTTCAATGATCATTGATCCTTGTTCATTTTTCATCGTTCATTCATTATTGATCATTGATCCTTGTTCATTCTTCATCGTTTATTCTACAATGCTCATTGATCCTTCTTCATTCTTCATCGTTCATTGTTCATTGATCATTGATCCTTGTTCTTCTTCAATGATCATTGATCCTTGTTCATTCTTCATCGTGCATTCTTCAATGATCATTGATCCTTGTTCATTTTTCATCGTTCATTCTTCAATAATCATTGATCCTTGTTCATTCTTCATCGTTCATTCATTATTGATCATTGATCCTTGTTCATTCTTCATCGTTCATTCTACAATGCTCATTGATCCTTGTTCATTCTTCATCGTTCATTGTTCATTGATCATTGATCCTTGTTAATTCTTCAATGATCATTGATCCTTGTTCATTCTTCATCGTTCATTCTTCAATGATCATTGATCCTTGTTCATTTTTCATCGTACATTCTTCAATAATCATTGATCCTTGTTCATTCTTCATCGTTCATTCATTATTGATCATTGAACCTTGTTCATTCTTCATCGTTCATTCTACAATGATCATTGATCCTTGTTCATTCTTCATCGTTCATTCATTATTGATAGATGATCCTTGTTCATTCTTCATCGTTCATTTTACAATGCTCATTGGTCCTTGTTCATTCTTCATCGTTTATTGTTCATTGATGATTGATCCTTGTTTATTCTTCATCGTTCATTCATTATTGATCATTGATCCTTGTTCATTCTTCATCGTTCATTCTTCAATGATCATTGATCCTTGTTCATTCTTCATCGTTCATTCTACAATGCTCATTGATCCTTGTTCATTTTTCATCGTTCATTGTTCATTGATCGTTGATCCTTGTTCATTCTTCATCGTTCATTCATTATTGATAGATGATCCTTGTTCATTCTTAATCGTTCATTCCACAATGCTCATTGATCCTTGTTCATTCTTCATCGTTTATTGTTCATTGATGATTGATCCTTGTTTATTCTTCATCGTTCATTCATTATGGATCATTGATCCTTGTTCATTCTTCATCGTTCATTCTTCAATGATCATTGATCCTTGTTCATTCTTCATCCTTCATTCATTATTGATCATTGATCCTTGTTCATTCTTCATCGTTCATTCTTCATTGATCATTTATCCTTGTTCATTCTTCATCGTTCATTCTTAAATGATCATTGATCCTTGTTCATTCCTCATTGTTCATTCATTATTGATCATGGATCCTTTTTCATTTTTCATCGTTCATTTTTCAATGATCATTGATCCTTGTTCATTCTTCATCGTTCATTCATTATTGATCATTGATCCTTGTTCATTCTTCATCGTTCATTCTACAATGCTCATTGATCCTTGTTCATTCTTCATCGTTCATTGTTCATTGATCATTGATCCTTGTTCATTCTTCAATGATCATTGATCCTTTTTCATTCTTCATCGTTCATTTTTCAATGATCATTGATCCTTATTCATTCTTCATCGTTCATTCATTATTGATCATTGATCCTTGTTCATTCCTCATTGTTCATTCATTATTGATCATGGATCCTTTTTCATTCTTCATCGTTCATTTTTCATTGATCATTGATCCTTGTTCATTCTTCATCGTTCATTGTTCATTGATCATTGATCCTTGTTCATTCTTCATCGTTTATTCTTCAATGATCATTGATCCTTGTTCATTTTTCATCGTACATTCTTCAATAATCATTGATCCTTGTTCATTCTTCATCGTTCATTCATTATTGATAGATGATCCTTGTTCATTCTTCATCGTTCATTTTACAATGCTCATTGGTCCTTGTTCATTCTTCATCGTTTATTGTTCATTGATGATTGATCCTTGTTTATTCTTCATCGTTCATTCATTATTGATCATTGATCCTTGTTCATTCTTCATCGTTCATTCTTCAATGATCATTGATCCTTGTTCATTCTTCATCGTTCATTCTACAATGCTCATTGATCCTTGTTCATTTTTCATCGTTCATTGTTCATTGATCGTTGATCCTTGTTCATTCTTCATCGTTCATTCATTATTGATAGATGATCCTTGTTCATTCTTAATCGTTCATTCCACAATGCTCATTGATCCTTGTTCATTCTTCATCGTTTATTGTTCATTGATGATTGATCCTTGTTTATTCTTCATCGTTCATTCATTATGGATCATTGATCCTTGTTCATTCTTCATCGTTCATTCTTCAATGATCATTGATCCTTGTTCATTCTTCATCCTTCATTCATTATTGATCATTGATCCTTGTTCATTCTTCATCGTTCATTCTTCATTGATCATTTATCCTTGTTCATTCTTCATCGTTCATTCTTAAATGATCATTGATCCTTGTTCATTCCTCATTGTTCATTCATTATTGATCATGGATCCTTTTTCATTTTTCATCGTTCATTTTTCAATGATCATTGATCCTTGTTCATTCTTCATCGTTCATTCATTATTGATCATTGATCCTTGTTCATTCTTCATCGTTCATTCTACAATGCTCATTGATCCTTGTTCATTCTTCATCGTTCATTGTTCATTGATCATTGATCCTTGTTCATTCTTCAATGATCATTGATCCTTTTTCATTCTTCATCGTTCATTTTTCAATGATCATTGATCCTTATTCATTCTTCATCGTTCATTCATTATTGATCATTGATCCTTGTTCATTCCTCATTGTTCATTCATTATTGATCATGGATCCTTTTTCATTCTTCATCGTTCATTTTTCATTGATCATTGATCCTTGTTCATTCTTCATCGTTCATTGTTCATTGATCATTGATCCTTGTTCATTCTTCATCGTTTATTCTTCAATGATCATTGATCCTTGTTCATTTTTCATCGTACATTCTTCAATAATCATTGATCCTTGTTCATTCTTCATCGTTCATTCATTATTGATAGATGATCCTTGTTCATTCTTCATCGTTCATTTTACAATGCTCATTGGTCCTTGTTCATTCTTCATCGTTTATTGTTCATTGATGATTGATCCTTGTTTATTCTTCATCGTTCATTCATTATTGATCATTGATCCTTGTTCATTCTTCATCGTTCATTCTTCAATGATCATTGTTCCTTGTTCATTCTTCATCGTTCATTCTACAATGCTCATTGATCCTTGTTCATTTTTCATCGTTCATTGTTCATTGATCGTTGATCCTTGTTCATTCTTCATCGTTCATTCATTATTGATAGATGATCCTTGTTCATTCTTCATCGTTCATTCTACAATGCTCATTGATCCTTGTTCATTCTTCATCGTTTATTGTTCATTGATGATTGATCCTTGTTTATTCTTCATCGTTCATTCATTATGGATCATTGATCCTTGTTCATTCTTCATCGTTCATTCTTCAATGATCATTGATCCTTGTTCATTCTTCATCCTTCATTCATTATTGATCATTGATCCTTGTTCATTCTTCATCGTTCATTCTTCATTGATCATTTATCCTTGTTCATTCTTCATCGTTCATTCTTAAATGATCATTGATCCTTGTTCAATCCTCATTGTTCATTCATTATTGATCATGGATCCTTTTTCATTCTTCATCGT
Organism: Amaranthus tricolor; assembly: GCF_026212465.1. Classification (NCBI taxonomy): domain Eukaryota; kingdom Viridiplantae; phylum Streptophyta; class Magnoliopsida; order Caryophyllales; family Amaranthaceae; genus Amaranthus; species Amaranthus tricolor. Next base: position 18,578,368 of record NC_080048.1, read on the forward strand.
TCATTTTTCAATGATCATTGATCCTTGTTCATTTTTCATCGTTCATTCATTATTGATCATTGATCCTTGTTCATTCTTCATCGTTCATTCTACAATGCTCATTGATCCTTGTTCATTCTTCATCGTTCATTGTTCATTGATCATTGATCCTTGTTCTTCTTCAATGATCATTGATCCTTGTTCATTCTTCATCGTGCATTCTTCAATGATCATTGATCCTTGTTCATTTTTCATCGTTCATTCTTCAATAATCATTGATCCTTGTTCATTCTTCATCGTTCATTCATTATTGATCATTGATCCTTGTTCATTCTTCATCGTTCATTCTACAATGCTCATTGATCCTTGTTCATTCTTCATCGTTCATTGTTCATTGATCATTGATCCTTGTTAATTCTTCAATGATCATTGATCCTTGTTCATTCTTCATCGTTCATTCTTCAATGATCATTGATCCTTGTTCATTTTTCATCGTACATTCTTCAATAATCATTGATCCTTGTTCATTCTTCATCGTTCATTCATTATTGATCATTGAACCTTGTTCATTCTTCATCGTTCATTCTACAATGATCATTGATCCTTGTTCATTCTTCATCGTTCATTCATTATTGATAGATGATCCTTGTTCATTCTTCATCGTTCATTTTACAATGCTCATTGGTCCTTGTTCATTCTTCATCGTTTATTGTTCATTGATGATTGATCCTTGTTTATTCTTCATCGTTCATTCATTATTGATCATTGATCCTTGTTCATTCTTCATCGTTCATTCTTCAATGATCATTGATCCTTGTTCATTCTTCATCGTTCATTCTACAATGCTCATTGATCCTTGTTCATTTTTCATCGTTCATTGTTCATTGATCGTTGATCCTTGTTCATTCTTCATCGTTCATTCATTATTGATAGATGATCCTTGTTCATTCTTAATCGTTCATTCCACAATGCTCATTGATCCTTGTTCATTCTTCATCGTTTATTGTTCATTGATGATTGATCCTTGTTTATTCTTCATCATTCATTCATTATGGATCATTGATCCTTGTTCATTCTTCATCGTTCATTCTTCAATGATCATTGATCCTTGTTCATTCTTCATCCTTCATTCATTATTGATCATTGATCCTTGTTCATTCTTCATCGTTCATTCTTCATTGATCATTTATCCTTGTTCATTCTTCATCGTTCATTCTTAAATGATCATTGATCCTTGTTCATTCCTCATTGTTCATTCATTATTGATCATGGATCCTTTTTCATTTTTCATCGTTCATTTTTCAATGATCATTGATCCTTGTTCATTCTTCATCGTTCATTCATTATTGATCATTGATCCTTGTTCATTCTTCATCGTTCATTCTACAATGCTCATTGATCCTTGTTCATTCTTCATCGTTCATTGTTCATTGATCATTGATCCTTGTTCATTCTTCAATGATCATTGATCCTTTTTCATTCTTCATCGTTCATTTTTCAATGATCATTGATCCTTATTCATTCTTCATCGTTCATTCATTATTGATCATTGATCCTTGTTCATTCCTCATTGTTCATTCATTATTGATCATGGATCCTTTTTCATTCTTCATCGTTCATTTTTCATTGATCATTGATCCTTGTTCATTCTTCATCGTTCATTGTTCATTGATCATTGATCCTTGTTCATTCTTCAATGATCATTGATCCTTGTTCATTCTTCATCGTTTATTCTTCAATGATCATTGATCCTTGTTCATTTTTCATCGTACATTCTTCAATAATCATTGATCCTTGTTCATTCTTCATCGTTCATTCATTATTGATAGATGATCCTTGTTCATTCTTCATCGTTCATTTTACAATGCTCATTGGTCCTTGTTCATTCTTCATCGTTTATTGTTCATTGATGATTGATCCTTGTTTATTCTTCATCGTTCATTCATTATTGATCATTGATCCTTGTTCATTCTTCATCGTTCATTCTTCAATGATCATTGATCCTTGTTCATTCTTCATCGTTCATTCTACAATGCTACTTGATCCTTGTTCATTTTTCATCGTTCATTGTTCATTGATCGTTGATCGTTGTTCATTCTTCATCGTTCATTCATTATTGATAGATGATCCTTGTTCATTCTTCATCGTTCATTCTACAATGGTCATTGGTCCTTGTTCATTCTTCATCGTTTATTGTTCATTGATGATTGATCCTTGTTTATTCTTCATCGTTCATTCATTATTGATCCTTGATCCTTGTTCATTCTTCATCGTTCATTCTTCAATGATCATTGATCCTTGTTCATTCTTCATCCTTCATTCATTATTGATCATTGATCCTTGTTCATTCTTCATCGTTCATTCTTCATTGATCATTTATCCTTGTTCATTCTTCATCGTTCATTCTTAAATGATCATTGATCCTTGTTCATTCCTCATTGTTCATTCATTATTGATCATGGATCCTTTTTCATTCTTCATCGTTCATTTTTCAATGATCATTGATCCTTGTTCATTCTTCATCGTTCATTCATTATTGATCATTGATCCTTGTTCATTCTTCATCGTTCATTGTTCATTGATCATTGATCCTTGTTCATTCTTCATCGTTCATTGTTCATTGATCATTTATCCTTGTTCATTCTTCATCGTTCATTCTTAAATGATCATTGATCCTTGTTCATTCTTCATTGTTCATTCATTAATGATCATGGATCCTTTTTCATTCTTCATCGTTCATTTTTCAATGATCATTGATCCTTGTTCATTCTTCATCGTTCATTCATTATTGATCATTGATCGTTGTTCATTCCTCATTGTTCATTCATTATTGATATTGGATCCTTTTTCATTCTTCATCGTTCATTTTTCATTGATCATTGATCCTTGTTCATTCTTCATCGTTCATTGTTCATTGATCATTGATCCTTGTTCATTCTTCAATGATCATTGATCCTTGTTCATTCTTCATCGTTTATTCTTCAATGATCATTGATCCTTTTCATTTTTCATCGTACATTCTTCAATAATCATTTATCCTTGTTCATTCTTCATCGTTCATTCATTATTGATCATTGATCCTTGTTCATTCTTCATCGTTCATTCTACAATGATCATTGATCCTTGTTCATTCTTCATCGTTCATTCTAGAATGCTCATTGATTCTTGTTCATTTTTCATCGTTCATTGTTCATTGATCATTGATCCTTGTTCATTCTTCATCGTTCATTCATTATTGATAGATGATCCTTGTTCATTCTTCATCGTTCATTCTACAATGGTCATTGGTCCTTGTTCATTCTTCATCGTTTATTGTTCATTGATGATTGATCCTTGTTTATTCTTCATCGTTCATTCATTATGGATCATTGATCCTTGTTCATTCTTCATCGTTCATTCTTCAATGATCATTAATCCTTGTTCATTCTTCATCCTTCATTCATTATTGATCATTGATCCTTGTTCATTCTTCATCGTTCATTCTTCATTGATCATTTATCCTTGTTCATTCTTCATCGTTCATTCTTAAATGATCATTGATCCTTGTTCAATCCTCATTGTTCATTCATTATTGATCATGGATCCTTTTTCATTTTTCATCGTTCATTTTTCAATGATCATTGATCCTTGTTCATTCTTCATCGTTCATTCATTATTGATCATTGATCCTTGTTCATTCTTCATCGTTCATTCTACAATGCTCATTGATCCTTGTTCATTCTTCATCGTTCATTGTTCATTGATCATTGATCCTTGTTCATTCTTCAATGATCATTGATCCTTTTTCATTCTTCATCGTTCATTTTTCAATGATCATTGATCCTTATTCATTCTTCATCGTTCATTCATTATTGATCATTGATCCTTGTTCATTCCTCATTGTTCATTCATTATTGATCATGGATCCTTTTTCATTCTTCATCGTTCATTTTTCATTGATCATTGATTCTTGTTCATTCTTCATCGTTCATTGTTCATTGATCATTGATCCTTGTTCATTCTTCAATGATCATTGATCCTTGTTCATTCTTCATCGTTTATTCTTCAATGATCATTGATCCTTTTCATTTTACATCGTACATTCTTCAATAATCATTTATCCTTGTTCATTCTTCATCGTTCATTCATTATTGATCATTGATCCTTGTTCATTCTTCATCGTTCATTCTACAATGATCATTGATCCTTGTTCATTCTTCATCGTTCATTCATTATTGATAGATGATCCTTGTTCATTCTTCATCGTTCATTTTACAATGCTCATTGGTCCTTGTTCATTCTTCATCGTTTATTGTTCATTGATGATTGATCCTTGTTTATTCTTCATCGTTCATTCATTATTGATCATTGATCCTTGTTCATTCTTCATCGTTCATTCTTCAATGATCATTGATCCTTGTTCATTCTTCATCGTTCATTCTACAATGCTCATTGATCCTTGTTCATTTTTCATCGTTCATTGTTCATTGATCGTTGATCCTTGTTCATTCTTCATCGTTCATTCATTATTGATAGATGATCCTTGTTCATTCTTAATCGTTCATTCCACAATGCTCATTGATCCTTGTTCATTCTTCATCGTTTATTGTTCATTGATGATTGATCCTTGTTTATTCTTCATCGTTCATTCATTATGGATCATTGATCCTTGTTCATTCTTCATCGTTCATTCTTCAATGATCATTGATCCTTGTTCATTCTTCATCCTTCATTCATTATTGATCATTGATCCTTGTTCATTCTTCATCGTTCATTCTTCATTGATCATTTATCCTTGTTCATTCTTCATCGTTCATTCTTAAATGATCATTGATCCTTGTTCATTCCTCATTGTTCATTCATTATTGATCATGGATTTTTTTTCATTTTTCATCGTTCATTTTTCAATGATCATTGATCCTTGTTCATTCTTCATCGTTCATTCTACAATGCTCATTGATCCTTGTTCATTCTTCATCGTTCATTCTACAATGCTCATTGATCCTTGTTCATTCTTCATCGTTCATTGTTCATTGATCATTGATCCTTGTTCATTCTTCAATGATCATTGATCCTTTTTCATTCTTCATCGTTCATTTTTCAATGATCAGTGATCCTTATTCATTCTTTATCGTTCATTCATTATTGATCATTGATCCTTGTTCATTCCTCATTGTTCATTCATTATTGATCATGGATCCTTTTTCATTCTTCATCGTTCATTTTTCATTGATCATTGATCCTTGTTCATTCTTCATCGTTCATTGTTCATTGATCATTGATCCTTGTTCATTCTTCAATGATCATTGATCCTTGTTCATTCTTCATCATTTATTCTTCAATGATCATTGATCCTTGTTCATTTTTCATCGTACATTCTTCAATAATCATTGATCCTTGTTCATTCTTCATCGTTCATTCATTATTGATAGATGATCCTTGTTCATTCTTCATCGTTCATTTTACAATGCTCATTGGTCCTTGTTCATTCTTCATCGTTTATTGTTCATTGATGATTGATCCTTGTTTATTCTTCATCGTTCATTCATTATTGATCATTGATCCTTGTTCATTCTTCATCGTTCATTCTTCAATGATCATTGATCCTTGTTCATTCTTCATCGTTCATTCTACAATGCTACTTGATCCTTGTTCATTTTTCATCGTTCATTGTTCATTGATCGTTGATCGTTGTTCATTCTTCATCGTTCATTCATTATTGATAGATGATCCTTGTTCATTCTTCATCGTTCATTCTACAATGGTCATTGGTCCTTGTTCATTCTTCATCGTTTATTGTTCATTGATGATTGATCCTTGTTTATTCTTCATCGTTCATTCATTATTGATCCTTGATCCTTGTTCATTCTTCATCGTTCATTCTTCAATGATCATTGATCCTTGTTCATTCTTCATCCTTCATTCATTATTGATCATTGATCCTTGTTCATTCTTCATCGTTCATTCTTCATTGATCATTTATCCTTGTTCATTCTTCATCGTTCATTCTTAAATGATCATTGATCCTTGTTCATTCCTCATTGTTCATTCATTATTGATCATGGATCCTTTTTCATTCTTCATCGTTCATTTTTCAATGATCATTGATCCTTGTTCATTCTTCATCGTTCATTCATTATTGATCATTGATCCTTGTTCATTCTTCATCGTTCATTGTTCATTGATCATTGATCCTTGTTCATTCTTCATCGTTCATTGTTCATTGATCATTTATCCTTGTTCATTCTTCATCGTTCATTCATTAATGATCATGGATCCTTTTTCATTCTTCATCGTTCATTTTTCAATGATCATTGATCCTTGTTCATTCTTCATCGTTCATTCATTATTGATCATTGATCCTTGTTCATTCCTCATTGTTCATTCATTATTGATATTGGATCCTTTTTCATTCTTCATCGTTCATTTTTCATTGATCATTGATCCTTGTTCATTCTTCATCGTTCATTGTTCATTGATCATTGATCCTTGTTCATTCTTCAATGATCATTGATCCTTGTTCATTCTTCATCGTTTATTCTTCAATGATCATTGATCCTTTTCATTTTTCATCGTACATTCTTCAATAATCATTTATCCTTGTTCATTCTTCATCGTTCATTCATTATTGATCCTTGATCCTTGTTCATTCTTCATCGTTCATTCTTCAATGATCATTGATCCTTGTTCATTCTTCATCGTTCATTCTACAATGCTCATTGATCCTTGTTCATTTTTCATCGTTCATTGTTCATTGATCGTTGATCCTTGTTCATTCTTCATCGTTCATTCATTATTGATAGATGATCCTTGTTCATTCTTCATCGTTCATTCTACAATGCTCATTGATCCTTGTTCATTCTTCATCGTTTATTGTTCATTGATGATTGATCCTTGTTTATTCTTCATCGTTCATTCATTATGGATCATTGATCCTTGTTCATTCTTCATCGTTCATTCTTCAATGATCATTGATCCTTGTTCATTCTTCATCCTTCATTCATTATTGATCATTGATCCTTGTTCATTCTTCATCGTTCATTCTTCATTGATCATTTATCCTTGTTCATTCTTCATCGTTCATTCTTAAATGATCATTGATCCTTGTTCAATCCTCATTGTTCATTCATTATTGATCATGGATCCTTTTTCATTCTTCATCGTTCATTTTTCAATGATCATTGATCCTTGTTCATTTTTCATCGTTCATTCATTATTGATCATTGATCCTTGTTCATTCTTCATCGTTCATTCTACAATGCTCATTGATCCTTGTTCATTCTTCATCGTTCATAGTTCATTGATCATTGATCCTTGTTCTTCTTCAATGATCATTGTTCCTTGTTCATTCTTCATCGTGCATTCTTCAATGATCATTGATCCTTGTTCATTTTTCATCGTTCATTCTTCAATAATCATTGATCCTTGTTCATTCTTCATCGTTCATTCATTATTGATCATTGATCCTTGTTCATTCTTCATCGTTCATTCTACAATGCTCATTGATCCTTGTTCATTCTTCATCGTTCATTGTTCATTGATCATTGATCCTTGTTAATTCTTCAATGATCATTGATCCTTGTTCATTCTTCATCGTTCATTCTTCAATGATCATTGATCCTTGTTCATTTTTCATCGTACATTCTTCAATAATCATTGATCCTTGTTCATTCTTCATCGTTCATTCATTATTGATCATTGAACCTTGTTCATTCTTCATCGTTCATTCTACAATGATCATTGATCCTTGTTCATTCTTCATCGTTCATTCATTATTGATAGATGATCCTTGTTCATTCTTCATCGTTCATTTTACAATGCTCATTGGTCCTTGTTCATTCTTCATCGTTTATTGTTCATTGATGATTGATCCTTGTTTATTCTTCATCATTCATTCATTATTGATCATTGATCCTTGTTCATTCTTCATCGTTCATTCTTCAATGATCATTGATCCTTGTTCATTCTTCATCGTTCATTCTACAATGCTCATTGATCCTTGTTCATTTTTCATCGTTCATTGTTCATTGATCGTTGATCCTTGTTCATTCTTCATCGTTCATTCATTATTGATAGATGATCCTTGTTCATTCTTCATCCTTCATTCTACAGTGCTCATTGATCCTTGTTCATTCTTCATCGTTTATTGTTCATTGATGATTGATCCTTGTTTATTCTTCATCGTTCATTTATTATGGATCATTGATCCTTGTTCATTCTTCATCGTTCATTCTTCAATGATCATTGATCCTTGTTCATTCTTCATCCTTCATTCATTATTGATCATTGATCCTTGTTCATTCTTCATCGTTCATTCTTCATTGATCATTTATCCTTGTTCATTCTTCATCGTTCATTCTTAAATGATCATTGATCCTTGTTCAATCCTCATTGTTCATTCATTATTGATCATGGATCCTTTTTCATTCTTCATCGTTCATTTTTCAATGATCATTGATCCTTGTTCATTTTTCATCGTTCATTCATTATTGATCATTGATCCTTGTTCATTCTTCATCGTTCATTCTACAATGCTCATTGATCCTTGTTCATTCTTCATCGTTCATTGTTCATTGATCATTGATCCTTGTTCTTCTTCAATGATCATTGATCCTTGTTCATTCTTCATCGTGCATTCTTCAATGATCATTGATCCTTGTTCATTTTTCATCGTTCATTCTTCAATAATCATTGATCCTTGTTCATTCTTCATCGTTCATTCATTATTGATCATTGATCCTTGTTCATTCTTCATCGTTCATTCTACAATGCTCATTGATCCTTGTTCATTCTTCATCGTTCATTGTTCATTGATCATTGATCCTTGTTAATTCTTCAATGATCATTGATCCTTGTTCATTCTTCATCGTTCATTCTTCAATGATCATTGATCCTTGTTCATTTTTCATCGTACATTCTTCAATAATCATTGATCCTTGTTCATTCTTCATCGTTCATTCATTATTGATCATTGAACCTTGTTCATTCTTCATCGTTCATTCTACAATGATCATTGATCCTTGTTCATTCTTCATCGTTCATTCATTATTGATAGATGATCCTTGTTCATTCTTCATCGTTCATTTTACAATGCTCATTGGTCCTTGTTCATTCTTCATCGTTTATTGTTCATTGATGATTGATCCTTGTTTATTCTTCATCGTTCATTCATTATTGATCATTGATCCTTGTTCATTCTTCATCGTTCATTCTTCAATGATCATTGATCCTTGTTCATTCTTCATCGTTCATTCTACAATGCTCATTGATCCTTGTTCATTTTTCATCGTTCATTGTTCATTGATCGTTGATCCTTGTTCATTCTTCATCGTTCATTCATTATTGATAGATGATCCTTGTTCATTCTTCATCGTTCATTCTACAATGCTCATTGATCCTTGTTCATTCTTCATCGTTTATTGTTCATTGATGATTGATCCTTGTTTATTCTTCATCATTCATTCATTATGGATCATTGATCCTTGTTCATTCTTCATCGTTCATTCTTCAATGATCATTGATCCTTGTTCATTCTTCATCCTTCATTCATTATTGATCATTGATCCTTGTTCATTCTTCATCGTTCATTCTTCATTGATCATTTATCCTTGTTCATTCTTCATCGTTCATTCTTAAATGATCATTGATCCTTGTTCAATCCTCATTGTTCATTCATTATTGATCATGGATCCTTTTTCATTCTTCATCGTTCATTTTTCAATGATCATTGATCCTTGTTCATTTTTCATCGTTCATTCATTATTGATCATTGATCCTTGTTCATTCTTCATCGTTCATTCTACAATGCTCATTGATCCTTGTTCATTCTTCATCGTTCATTGTTCATTGATCATTGATCCTTGTTCATTCTTCAATGATCATTGATCCTTGTTCATTCTTCATCGTTTATTCTTCAATGATCATTGATCCTTGTTCATTTTTCATCGTACATTCTTCAATAATCATTGATCCTTGTTCATTCTTCATCGTTCATTCATTATTGATCATTGATCCTTGTTCATTCCTCATTGTTCATTCATTATTGATCATGGATCCTTTTTCATTCTTCATCGTTCATTTTTCATTGGTCATTGATCCTTGTTCATTCTTCATCGTTCATTGTTCATTGATCATTGATCCTTGTTCATTCTTCAATGATCATTGATGCTTGTTCATTCTTCATCGTTTATTCTTCAATGATCATTGATCCTTGTTCATCTTTCATCGTACATTCTTCAATAATTATTGATCCTTGTTCATTCTTCATCGTTCATTCATTATTGATAGATGATCCTTGTTCATTCTTCGTCGTTCATTTTACAATGCTCATTGGTCCTTGTTCATTCTTCATCGTTTATTGTTCATTGATGATTGATCCTTGTTTATTCTTCATCGTTCATTCATTATTGATCATTGATCCTTGTTCATTCTTCAATGATCATTGATCCTTGTTCATTCTTCATCGTTCATTCTACAATGCTCATTGATCCTTGTTCATTTTTCATCGTTCATTGTTCATTGATCGTTGATCCTTGTTCATTCTTCATCGTTCATTCATTATTGATAGATGATCCTTGTTCATTCTTCATCGTTCATTCTACAATGCTCATTGATCCTTGTTCATTCTTCATCGTTTATTGTTCATTGATGATTGATCCTTGTTTATTCTTCATCGTTCATTCATTATGGATCATTGATCCTTGTTCATTCTTCATCGTTCATTCTTCAATGATCATTGATCCTTGTTCATTCTTCATCCTTCATTCATTATTGATCATTGATCCTTGTTCATTCTTCATCGTTCATTCTTCATTGATCATTTATCCTTGTTCATTCTTCATCGTTCATTCTTAAATGATCATTGATCCTTGTTCAATCCTCATTGTTCATTCATTATTGATCATGGATCCTTTTTCATTCTTCATCGTTCATTTTTCAATGATCATTGATCCTTGTTCATTTTTCATCGTTCATTCATTATTGATCATTGATCCTTGTTCATTCTTCATCGTTCATTCTACAATGCTCATTGATCCTTGTTCATTCTTCATCGTTCATAGTTCATTGATCATTGATCCTTGTTCTTCTTCAATGATCATTGATCCTTGTTCATTCTTCATCGTGCATTCTTCAATGATCATTGATCCTTGTTCATTTTTCATCGTTCATTCTTCAATAATCATTGATCCTTGTTCATTCTTCATCGTTCATTCATTATTGATCATTGATCCTTGTTCATTCTTCATCGTTCATTCTACAATGCTCATTGATCCTTGTTCATTCTTCATCGTTCATTGTTCATTGATCATTGATCCTTGTTAATTCTTCAATGATCATTGATCCTTGTTCATTCTTCATCGTTCATTCTTCAATGATCATTGATCCTTGTTCATTTTTCATCGTACATTCTTCAATAATCATTGATCCTTGTTCATTCTTCATCGTTCATTCATTATTGATCATTGAACCTTGTTCATTCTTCATCGTTCATTCTACAATGATCATTGATCCTTGTTCATTCTTCATCGTTCATTCATTATTGATAGATGATCCTTGTTCATTCTTCATCGTTCATTTTACAATGCTCATTGGTCCTTGTTCATTCTTCATCGTTTATTGTTCATTGATGATTGATCCTTGTTTATTCTTCATCATTCATTCATTATTGATCATTGATCCTTGTTCATTATTCATCGTTCATTCTTCAATGATCATTGATCCTTGTTCATTCTTCATCGTTCATTCTACAATGCTCATTGATCCTTGTTCATTTTTCATCGTTCATTGTTCATTGATCGTTGATCCTTGTTCATTCTTCATCGTTCATTCATTATTGATAGATGATCCTTGTTCATTCTTCATCGTTCATTCTACAGTGCTCATTGATCCTTGTTCATTCTTCATCGTTTATTGTTCATTGATGATTGATCCTTGTTTATTCTTCATCGTTCATTCATTATGGATCATTGATCCTTGTTCATTCTTCATCGTTCATTCTTCAATGATCATTGATCCTTGTTCATTCTTCATCCTTCATTCATTATTGATCATTGATCCTTGTTCATTCTTCATCGTTCATTCTTCATTGATCATTTATCCTTGTTCATTCTTCATCGTTCATTCTTAAATGATCATTGATCCTTGTTCAATCCTCATTGTTCATTCATTATTGATCATGGATCCTTTTTCATTCTTCATCGTTCATTTTTCAATGATCATTGATCCTTGTTCATTTTTCATCGTTCATTCATTATTGATCATTGATCCTTGTTCATTCTTCATCGTTCATTCTACAATGCTCATTGATCCTTGTTCATTCTTCATCGTTCATTGTTCATTGATCATTGATCCTTGTTCTTCTTCAATGATCATTGATCCTTGTTCATTCTTCATCGTGCATTCTTCAATGATCAGTGATCCTTGTTCATTTTTCATCGTTCATTCTTCAATAATCATTGATCCTTGTTCATTCTTCATCGTTCATTCATTATTGATCATTGATCCTTGTTCATTCTTCATCGTTCATTCTACAATGCTCATTGATCCTTGTTCATTCTTCATCGTTCATTGTTCATTGATCATTGATCCTTGTTAATTCTTCAATGATCATTGATCCTTGTTCATTCTTCATCGTTCATTCTTCAATGATCATTGATCCTTGTTCATTTTTCATCGTACATTCTTCAATAATCATTGATCCTTGTTCATTCTTCATCGTTCATTCATTATTGATCATTGAACCTTGTTCATTCTTCATCGTTCATTCTACAATGATCATTGATCCTTGTTCATTCTTCATCGTTCATTCATTATTGATAGATGATCCTTGTTCATTCTTCATCGTTCATTTTACAATGCTCATTGGTCCTTGTTCATTCTTCATCGTTTATTGTTCATTGATGATTGATCCTTGTTTATTCTTCATCGTTCATTCATTATTGATCATTGATCCTTGTTCATTCTTCATCGTTCATTCTTCAATGATCATTGATCCTTGTTCATTCTTCATCGTTCATTCTACAATGCTCATTGATCCTTGTTCATTTTTCATCGTTCATTGTTCATTGATCGTTGATCCTTGTTCATTCTTCATCGTTCATTCATTATTGATAGATGATCCTTGTTCATTCTTCATCGTTCATTCTACAATGCTCATTGATCCTTGTTCATTCTTCATCGTTTATTGTTCATTGATGATTGATCCTTGTTTATTCTTCATCGTTCATTCATTATGGATCATTGATCCTTGTTCATTCTTCATCGTTCATTCTTCAATGATCATTGATCCTTGTTCATTCTTCATCCTTCATTCATTATTGATCATTGATCCTTGTTCATTCTTCATCGTTCATTCTTCATTGATCATTTATCCTTGTTCATTCTTCATCGTTCATTCTTAAATGATCATTGATCCTTGTTCAATCCTCATTGTTCATTCATTATTGATCATGGATCCTTTTTCATTCTTCATCGTTCATTTTTCAATGATCATTGATCCTTGTTCATTTTTCATCGTTCATTCATTATTGATCATTGATCCTTGTTCATTCTTCATCGTTCATTCTACAATGCTCATTGATCCTTGTTCATTCTTCATCGTTCATTGTTCATTGATCATTGATCCTTGTTCATTCTTCAATGATCATTGATCCTTGTTCATTCTTCATCGTTTATTCTTCAATGATCATTGATCCTTGTTGATTTTTCATCGTACATTCTTCAATAATCATTGATCCTTGTTCATTCTTCATCGTTCATTCATTATTGATCATTGATCCTTGTTCATTCCTCATTGTTCATTCATTATTGATCATGGATCCTTTTTCATTCTTCATCGTTCATTTTTCATTGGTCATTGATCCTTGTTCATTCTTCATCGTTCATTGTTCATTGATCATTGATCCTTGTTCATTCTTCAATGATCATTGATGCTTGTTCATTCTTCATCGTTTATTCTTCAATGATCATTGATCCTTGTTCATCTTTCATCGTACATTCTTCAATAATTATTGATCCTTGTTCATTCTTCATCGTTCATTCATTATTGATAGATGATCCTTGTTCATTGTTCGTCGTTCATTTTACAATGCTCATTGGTCCTTGTTCATTCTTCATCGTTTATTGTTCATTGATGATTGATCCTTGTTTATTCTTCATCGTTCATTCATTATTGATCATTGATCCTTGTTCATTCTTCATCGTTCATTCTTCAATGATCATTGATCCTTGTTCATTCTTCATCGTTCATTCTACAATGCTCATTGATCCTTGTTCATTTTTCATCGTTCATTGTTCATTGATCGTTGATCCTTGTTCATTCTTCATCGTTCATTCATTATTGATAGATGATCCTTGTTCATTCTTCATCGTTCATTCTACAATGCTCATTGATCCTTGTTCATTCTTCATCGTTTATTGTTCATTGATGATTGATCCTTGTTTATTCTTCATCGTTCATTCATTATGGATCATTGATCCTTGTTCATTCTTCATCGTTCATTCTTCAATGATCATTGATCCTTGTTCATTCTTCATCCTTCATTCATTATTGATCATTGATCCTTGTTCATTCTTCATCGTTCATTCTTCATTGATCATTTATCCTTGTTCATTCTTCATCGTTCATTCTTAAATGATCATTGATCCTTGTTCAATCCTCATTGTTCATTCATTATTGATCATGGATCCTTTTTCATTCTTCATCGTTCATTTTTCAATGATCATTGATCCTTGTTCATTTTTCATCGTTCATTCATTATTGATCATTGATCCTTGTTCATTCTTCATCGTTCATTCTACAATGCTCATTGATCCTTGTTCATTCTTCATCGTTCATTGTTCATTGATCATTGATCCTTGTTCTTCTTCAATGATCATTCATCCTTGTTCATTCTTCATCGTGCATTCTTCAATGATCATTGATCCTTGTTCATTTTTCATCGTTCATTCTTCAATAATCATTGATCCTTGTTCATTCTTCATCGTTCATTCATTATTGATCATTGATCCTTGTTCATTCTTCATCGTTCATTCTACAATGCTCATTGATCCTTGTTCATTCTTCATCGTTCATTGTTCATTGATCATTGATCCTTGTTAATTCTTCAATGATCATTGATCCTTGTTCATTCTTCATCGTTCATTCTTCAATGATCATTGATCCTTGTTCATTTTTCATCGTACATTCTTCAATAATCATTGATCCTTGTTCATTCTTCATCGTTCATTCATTATTGATCATTGAACCTTGTTCATTCTTCATCGTTCATTCTACAATGATCATTGATCCTTGTTCATTCTTCATCGTTCATTCATTATTGATAGATGATCCTTGTTCATTCTTCATCGTTCATTTTACAATGCTCATTGGTCCTTGTTCATTCTTCATCGTTTATTGTTCATTGATGATTGATCCTTGTTTATTCTTCATCGTTCATTCATTAATGATCATTGATCCTTGTTCATTCTTCATCGTTCATTCTTCAATGATCATTGATCCTTGTTCATTCTTCATCGTTCATTCTACAATGCTCATTGATCCTTGTTCATTTTTCATCGTTCATTGTTCATTGATCGTTGATCCTTGTTCATTCTTCATCGTTCATTCATTATTGATAGATGATCCTTGTTCATTCTTCATCGTTCATTCTACAATGCTCATTGATCCTTGTTCATTCTTCATCGTTTATTGTTCATTGATGATTGATCCTTGTTTATTCTTCATCGTTCATTCATTATGGATCATTGATCCTTGTTCATTCTTCATCGTTCATTCTTCAATGATTATTGATCCTTGTTCATTCTTCATCCTTCATTCATTATTGATCATTGATCCTTGTTCATTCTTCATCGTTCATTCTTCATTGATCATTTATCCTTGTTCATTCTTCATCGTTCATTCTTAAATGATCATTGATCCTTGTTCAATCCTCATTGTTCATTCATTATTGATCATGGATCCTTTTTCATTCTTCATCGTTCATTTTTCAATGATCATTGATCCTTGTTCATTTTTCATCGTTCATTCATTATTGATCATTGATCCTTGTTCATTCTTCATCGTTCATTCTACAATGCTCATTGATCCTTGTTCATTCTTCATCGTTCATTGTTCATTGATCATTGATCCTTGTTCATTCATCAATGATCATTGATCCTTGTTCATTCTTCATCGTTTATTCATCAATGATCATTGATCCTTGTTCATTTTTCATCATACATTCTTCAATAATCATTGATCCTTGTTCATTCTTCATCGTTCATTCATTATTGATAGATGATCCTTGTTCATTCTTCGTCGTTCATTTTACAATGCTCATTAGTCCTTGTTCATTCTTCATCGTTTATTGTTCATTGATGATTGATCCTTGTTTATTCTTCATCGTTCATTCATTATTGATCATTGATCCTTGTTCATTCTTCATCGTTCATTCTTCAATGATCATTGATCCTTGTTCATTCTTCATCGTTCATTCTACAATGCTCATTGATCCTTGTTCATTTTTCATCGTTCATTGTTCATTGATCGTTGATCCTTGTTCATTCTTCATCGTTCATTCATTATTGATAGATGATCCTTGTTCATTCTTCATCGTTCATTCTACAATGCTCATTGATCCTTGTTCATTCTTCATCGTTTATTGTTCATTGATGATTGATCCTTGTTTATTCTTCATCGTTCATTCATTATGGATCATTGATCCTTGTTCATTCTTCATCGTTCATTCTTCAATGATCATTGATCCTTGTTCATTCTTCATCCTTCATTCATTATTGATCATTGATCCTTGTTCATTCTTCATCGTTCATTCTACAATGATCATTGATCCTTGTTCATTCTTCATCGTTCATTCATTATTGATAGATGATCCTTGTTCATTCTTCATCGTTCATTTTACAATGCTCATTGGTCCTTGTTCATTCTTCATCGTTTATTGTTCATTGATGATTGATCCTTGTTTATTCTTCATCGTTCATTCATTATTGATCATTGATCCTTGTTCATTCTTCATCGTTCATTCTTCAATGATCATTGATCCTTGTTCATTCTTCATCGTTCATTCTACAATGCTCATTGATCCTTGTTCATTTTTCATCGTTCATTGTTCATTGATCGTTGATCCTTGTTCATTCTTCATCGTTCATTCATTATTGATAGATGATCCTTGTTCATTCTTCATCGTTCATTCTACAATGCTCATTGATCCTTGTTCATTCTTCATCGTTTATTGTTCATTGATGATTGATCCTTGTTTATTCTTCATCGTTCATTCATTATGGATCATTGATCCTTGTTCATTCTTCATCGTTCATTCTTCAATGATCATTGATCCTTGTTCATTCTTCATCCTTCATTCATTATTGATCATTGATCCTTGTTCATTCTTCATCGTTCATTCTTCATTGATCATTTATCCTTGTTCATTCTTCATCGTTCATTCTTAAATGATCATTGATCCTTGTTCAATCCTCATTGTTCATTCATTATTGATCATGGATCCTTTTTCATTCTTCATCGTTCATTTTTCAATGATCATTGATCCTTGTTCATTTTTCATCGTTCATTCATTATTGATCATTGATCCTTGTTCATTCCTCATCGTTCATTCTACAATGCTTATTGATCCTTGTTCATTCTTCATCGTTCATTGTTCATTGATCATTGATCCTTGTTCTTCTTCAATGATCATTGATCCTTGTTCATTCTTCATCGTGCATTCTTCAATGATCATTGATCCTTGTTCATTTTTCATCGTTCATTCATTATTGATCATTGATCCTTGTTCATTCTTCATCGTTCATTCTACAATGCTCATTGATCCTTGTTCATTCTTCATCGTTCATTGTTCATTGATCATTGATCCTTGTTAATTCTTCAATGATCATTGATCCTTGTTCATTCTTCATCGTTCATTCTTCAATGATCATTGATCCTTTTTCATTTTTCATCGTACATTCTTCAATAATCATTGATCCTTGTTCATTCTTCATCGTTCATTCATTATTGATCATTGAACCTTGTTCATTCTTCATCGTTCATTCTACAATGATCATTGATCCTTGTTCATTCTTCATCGTTCATTCATTATTGATAGATGATCCTTGTTCATTCTTCATCGTTCATTTTACAATGCTCATTGGTCCTTGTTCATTCTTCATCGTTTATTGTTCATTGATGATTGATCCTTGTTTATTCTTCATCGTTCATTCATTATTGATCATTGATCCTTGTTCATTCTTCATCGTTCATTCTTCAATGATCATTGATCCTTGTTCATTCTTCATCGTTCATTCTACAATGCTCATTGATCCTTGTTCATTTTTCATCGTTCATTGTTCATTGATCGTTGATCCTTGTTCATTCTTCATCTTTCATTCATTATTGATAGATGATCCTTGTTCATTCTTAATCGTTCATTCCACAATGCTCATTGATCCTTGTTCATTCTTCATCGTTTATTGTTCATTGATGATTGATCCTTGTTTATTCTTCATCGTTCATTCATTATGGATCATTGATCCTTGTTCATTCTTCATCGTTCATTCTTCAATGATCATTGATCCTTGTTCATTCTTCATCCTTCATTCATTATTGATCATTGATCCTTGTTCATTCTTCATCGTTCATTCTTCATTGATCATTTATCCTTGTTCATTCTTCATCGTTCATTCTTAAATGATCATTGATCCTTGTTCATTCCTCATTGTTCATACATTATTGATCATGGATCCTTTTTCATTTTTCATCGTTCATTTTTCAATGATCATTGATCCTTGTTCATTCTTCATCGTTCATTCATTATTGATCATTGATCCTTGTTCATTCTTCATCGTTCATTCTACAATGCTCATTGATCCTTGTTCATTCTTCATCGTTCATTGTTCATTGATCATTGATCCTTGTTCATTCTTCAATGATCATTGATCCTTTTTCATTCTTCATCGTTCATTCTACAATGATCATTGATCCTTATTCATTCTTCATCGTTCATTCATTATTGATCATTGATCCTTGTTCATTCCTCATTGTTCATTCATTATTGATCATGGATCCTTTTTCATTCTTCATCGTTCATTTTTCATTGATCATTGATCCTTGTTCATTCTTCATCGTTCATTGTTCATTGATCATTGATCCTTGTTCATTCTTCAATGATCATTGATCCTTGTTCATTCTTCATCGTTTATTCTTCAATGATCATTGATCCTTGTTCATTTTTCATCGTACATTCTTCAATAATCATTGATCCTTGTTCATTCTTCATCGTTCATTCATTATTGATAGATGATCCTTGTTCATTCTTCGTCGTTCATTTTACAATGCTCATTGGTCCTTGTTCATTCTTCATCGTTTATTGTTCATTGATGATTGATCCTTGTTTATTCTTCATCGTTCATTCATTATTGATCATTGATCCTTGTTCATTCTTCATCGTTCATTCTTCAATGATCATTGATCCTTGTTCATTCTTCATCGTTCATTCTACAATGCTCATTGATCCTTGTTCCTTTTTCATCGTTCATTGTTCATTGATCGTTGATCCTTGTTCATTCTTCATCGTTCATTCATTATTGATAGATGATCCTTGTTCATTCTTCATCGTTCATTCTACAATGCTCATTGATCCTTGTTCATTCTTCATCGTTTATTGTTCATTGATGATTGATCCTTGTTTATTCTTCATCGTTCATTCATTATGGATCATTGATCCTTGTTCATTCTTCATCGTTCATTCTTCAATGATCATTGATCCTTGTTCATTCTTCATCCTTCATTCATTATTGATCATTGATCCTTGTTCATTCTTCATCGTTCATTCTACAATGATCATTGATCCTTGTTCATTCTTCATCGTTCATTCATTATTGATAGATGATCCTTGTTCATTCTTCATCGTTCATTTTACAATGCTCATTGGTCCTTGTTCATTCTTCATCGTTTATTGTTCATTGATGATTGATCCTTGTTTATTCTTCATCGTTCATTCATTATTGATCATTGATCCTTGTTCATTCTTCATCGTTCATTCTTCAATGATCATTGATCCTTGTTCATTCTTCATCGTTCATTCTACAATGCTCATTGATCCTTGTTCATTTTTCATCGTTCATTGTTCATTGATCGTTGATCCTTGTTCATTCTTCATCGTTCATTCATTATTGATAGATGATCCTTGTTCATTCTTCATCGTTCATTCTACAATGCTCATTGATCCTTGTTCATTCTTCATCGTTTATTGTTCATTGATGATTGATCCTTGTTTATTCTTCATCGTTCATTCATTATGGATCATTGATCCTTGTTCATTCTTGATCATTCATTCTTCAATGATCATTGATCCTTGTTCATTCTTCATCCTTCATTCATTATTGATCATTGATCCTTGTTCATTCTTCATTGTTCATTCTTCATTGATCATTTATCCTTGTTCATTCTTCATCGTTCATTCTTAAATGATCATTGATCCTTGTTCAATCCTCATTGTTCATTCATTATTGATCATGGATCCTTTTTCATTCTTCATCGTTCATATTTCAATGATCATTGATCCTTGTTCATTTTTCATCGTTCATTCATTATTGATCATTGATCCTTGTTCATTCTTCATCGTTCATTCTACAATGCTCATTGATCCTTGTTCATTCTTCATCGTTCATTGTTCATTGATCATTGATCCTTGTTCTTCTTCAATGATCATTGATCCTTGTTCATTCTTCATCGTGCATTCTTCAATGATCATTGATCCTTGTTCATTTTTCATCGTTCATTCTTCAATAATCATTGATCCTTGTTCATTCTTCATCGTTCATTCATTATTGATCATTGATCCTTGTTCATTCTTCATCGTTCATTCTACAATGCTCATTGATCCTTGTTCATTCTTCATCGTTCATTGTTCATTGATCATTGATCCTTGTTAATTCTTCAATGATCATTGATCCTTGTTCATTCTTCATCGTTCATTCTTCAATGATCATTGATCCTTGTTCATTTTTCATCGTACATTCTTCAATAATCATTGATCCTTGTTCATTCTTAATCGTTCATTCATTATTGATCGTTGAACCTTGTTCATTCTTCATCGTTCATTCTACAATGATCATTGATCCTTGTTCATTCTTCATCGTTCATTCATTATTGATAGATGATCCTTGTTCATTCTTCATCGTTTATTGTTCATTGATGATTGATCCTTGTTTATTCTTCATCGTTCATTCATTATTGATCATTGATCCTTGTTCATTCTTCATCGCTCATTCTTCAATGATCATTGATCCTTGTTCATTCTTCATCGTTCATTCTACAATGCTCATTGATCCTTGTTCATTTTTCATCGTTCATTGTTCATTGATCGTTGATCCTTGTTCATTCTTCATCGTTCATTCATTATTGATAGATGATCCTTGTTCATTCTTAATCGTTCATTCCACAATGCTCATTGATCCTTGTTCATTCTTCATCGTTTATTGTTCATTGATGATTGATCCTTGTTTATTCTTCATCGTTCATTCATTATGGATCATTGATCCTTGTTCATTCTTCATCGTTCATTCTTCAATGATCATTGATCCTTGTTCATTCTTCATCCTTCATTCATTATTGATCATTGATCCTTGTTCATTCTTCATCGTTCATTCTTCATTGATCATTTATCCTTGTTCATTCTTCATCGTTCATTCTTAAATGATCATTGATCCTTGTTCATTCCTCATTGTTCATTCATTATTGATCATGGATCCTTTTTCATTTTTCATCGTTCATTTTTCAATGATCATTGATCCTTGTTCATTCTTCATCGTTCATTCATTATTGATCATTGATCCTTGTTCATTCTTCATCGTTCATTCTACAATGCTCATTGATCCTTGTTCATTCTTCATCGTTCATTGTTCATTGATCATTGATCCTTGTTCATTCTTCAATGATCATTGATCCTTTTTCATTCTTCATCGTTCATTTTTCAATGATCATTGATCCTTATTCATTCTTCATCGTTCATTCATTATTGATCATTGATCCTTGTTCATTCCTCATTGTTCATTCATTATTGATCATGGATCCTTTTTCATTCTTCATCGTTCATTTTTCATTGATCATTGATCCTTGTTCATTCTTCATCGTTCATTGTTCATTGATCATTGATCCTTGTTCATTCTTCAATGATCATTGATCCTTGTTCATTCTTCATCGTTTATTCTTCAATGATCATTGATCCTTGTTCATTTTTCATCGTACATTCTTCAATAATCATTGATCCTTGTTCATTCTTCATCGTTCATTCATTATTGATAGATGATCCTTGTTCATTCTTCGTCGTTCATTTTACAATGCTCATTGGTCCTTGTTCATTCTTCATCGTTTATTGTTCATTGATGATTGATCCTTGTTTATTCTTCATCGTTCATTCATTATTGATCATTGATCCTTGTTCATTCTTCATCGTTCATTCTTCAATGATCATTGATCCTTGTTCATTCTTCATCGTTCATTCTACAATGCTCATTGATCCTTGTTCATTTTTCATCGTTCATTGTTCATTGATCGTTGATCCTTGTTCATTCTTCATCGTTCATTCATTATTGATAGATGATCCTTGTTCATTCTTCATCGTTCATTCTACAATGCTCATTGATCCTTGTTCATTCTTCATCGTTTATTGTTCATTGATGATTGATCCTTGTTTATTCTTCATCGTTCATTCATTATGGATCATTGATCCTTGTTCATTCTTCATCGTTCATTCTTCAATGATCATTGATCCTTGTTCATTCTTCATCCTTCATTCATTATTGATCATTGATCCTTGTTCATTCTTCATCGTTCATTCTTCATTGATCATTTATCCTTGTTCATTCTTCATCGTTCATTCTTAAATGATCATTGATCCTTGTTCAATCGTCATTGTTCATTCATTATTGATCATGGATCCTTTTTCATTCTTCATCGTTCATTTTTCAATGATCATTGATCCTTGTTCATTTTTCATCGTTCATTCATTATTGATCATTGATCCTTGTTCATTCTTCATCGTTCATTCTACAATGCTCATTGATCCTTGTTCATTCTTCATCGTTCATTGTTCATTGATCATTGATCCTTGTTCTTCTTCAATGATCATTGATCCTTGTTCATTCTTCATCGTGCATTCTTCAATGATCATTGATCCTTGTTCATTTTTCATCGTTCATTCTTCAATAATCATTGATCCTTGTTCATTCTTCATCGTTCATTCATTATTGATCATTGATCCTTGTTCATTCTTCATCGTTCATTCTACAATGCTCATTGATCCTTGTTCATTCTTCATCGTTCATTGTTCATTGATCATTGATCCTTGTTAATTCTTCAATGATCATTGATCCTTGTTCATTCTTCATCGTTCATTCTTCAATGATCATTGATCCTTGTTCATTTTTCATCGTACATTCTTCAATAATCATTGATCCTTGTTCATTCTTCATCGTTCATTCATTATTGATCATTGAACCTTGTTCAATCTTCATCGTTCATTCTACAATGATCATTGATCCTTGTTCATTCTTCATCGTTCATTCATTATTGATAGATGATCCTTGTTCATTCTTCATCATTCATTTTACAATGCTCATTGGTCCTTGTTAATTCTTCATCGTTTATTGTTCATTGATGATTGATCCTTGTTTATTCTTCATCGTTCATTCATTATTGATCATTGATCCTTGTTCATTCTTCATCGTTCATTCTTCAATGATCATTGATCCTTGTTCATTCTTCATCGTTCATTCTACAATACTCATTGATCCTTGTTCATTTTTCATCGTTCATTGTTCATTGATCGTTGATCCTTGTTCATTCTTCATCGTTCATTCATTATTGATAGATGATCCTTGTTCATTCTTCATCGTTCATTCTACAATGCTCATTGATCCTTGTTCATTCTTCATCGTTTATTGTTCATTGATGATTGATCCTTGTTTATTCTTCATCGTTCATTCATTATGGATCATTGATCCTTGTTCATTCTTCATCGTTCATTCTTCAATGATCATTGACCCTTGTTCATTCTTCATCCTTCATTCATTATTGATCATTGATCCTTGTTCATTCTTCATCGTTCATTCTTCATTGATCATTTATCCTTGTTCATTCTTCATCGTTCATTCTTAAATGATCATTGATCCTTGTTCATTCTTCATCGTTCATTCATTATTGATCATTGATCCTTGTTCATTCTTCATCGTTCATTCTACAATGATCATTGATCCTTGTTCATTCTTCATCGTTCATTCTAGAATGCTGATTGATTCTTGTTCATTTTTCATCGTTCATTGTTCATTGATCATTGATCCTTGTTCATTCTTCATCGTTCATTCATTATTGATAGATGATCCTTGTTCATTCTTCATCGTTCATTCTACAATGGTCATTGGTCCTTGTTCATTCTTCATCGTTTATTGTTCATTGATGATTGATCCTTGTTTATTCTTCATCGTTCATTCATTATTGATCCTTGATCCTTGTTCATTCTTCATCGTTCATTCTTCAATGATCATTGATCCTTGTTCATTCTTCATCGTTCATTCTACAATGCTCATTGATCCTTGTTCATTTTTCATCGTTCATTGTTCATTGATCATTGATCCTTGTTCTTTCTTCATCGTTCATTCATTATTGATAGATGATCCTTGTTCATTCTTCATCGTTCATTCTACAATGCTCATTGATCCTTGTTCATTCTTCATCGTTTATTGTTCATTGATGATTGATCCTTGTTTATTCTTCATCGTTCATTCATTATGGATCATTGATCCTTGTTCATTCTTCATCGTTCATTCTTCAATGATCATTGACCCTTGTTCATTCTTCATCCTTCATTCATTATTGATCATTGATCCTTGTTCATTCTTCATCGTTCATTCTTCATTGATCATTTATCCTTGTTCATTCTTCATCGTTCATTTTTAAATGATCATTGATCCTTGTTCATTCCTCATTGTTCATTCATTATTGATCATGGATCCTTTTTCATTCTTCATCGTTCATTTTTCAATGATCATTGATCCTTGTTCATTCTTCATCGTTCATTCATTATTGATCATTGATCCTTGTTCATTCTTCATCGTTCATTCTACAATGCTCATTGATCCTTGTTCATTCTTCATCGTTCATTGTTCAATGATCATTGATCCTTGTTCATTCTTCAATGATCATTGATCCTTGTTCATTCTTCATCGTGCATTCTTCAATGATCATTGATCCTTGTTCATTTTTCATCGTTCATTCTTCAATAATCATTGATCCTTGTTCATTCTTTATCGTTCATTCATTATTGATCATTGATCCTTGTTCATTCTTCATCGTTCATTCTACAATGCTCATTGATCCTTGTTCATTCTCCATCGTTCATTGTTCATTGATCATTGATCCTTGTTCATTCTTCAATGATCATTGATCCTTGTTCATTCTTCATCGTTCATTCTTCAATGATCATTGATCCTTGTTCATTTTTCATCGTACATTCTTCAATAATGATTGATGCTTGTTCATTCTTCATCGTTCATTCATCATTGATCATTGATCCTTGTTCATTCTTCATCGTTCATTCTACAATGATCATTGATCCTTGTTTATTCTTCATCGTTCATTCATTATTGATAGATGATCCTTGTTCATTCTTCATCGTTCATTTTACAATGCTCATTGGTCCTTGTTCATTCTTCATCGTTTATTGTTCATTGATGATTGATCCTTGTTTATTCTTCATCGTTCATTCATTATTGATCATTGATCCTTGTTCATTCTTCATCGTTCATTCTTCAATGATCATTGATCCTTCTTCATTCTTCATCGTTCATTCTACAATGCTCATTGATCCTTGTTCATTTTTCATCGTTCATTGTTCATTGATCATTGATCCTTGTTCATTCTTCATCGTTCATTCATTATTGATAGATGATCCTTGTTCATTCTTCATCGTTCATTCTACAATGCTCATTGATCCTAGTTCATTCTTCATCGTTTATTGTTCATTGATGATTGATCCTTGTTTATTCTTCATCGTTCATTCATTATTGATCATTGATCCTTGTTCATTCTTCATCTTTCATTCTTCATTGATCATTTATCCTTGTTCATTCTTCATCGTTCATTCTTAAATGATCATTGATCCTTGTTCATTCCTCATTGTTCATTCATTCTTGATCATGGATCCTTTTTCATTCTTCATCGTTCATTTTTCAATGATCATTGATCCTTGTTCATTCTTCATCGTTCATTCATTATTGATCATTGATCCTTGTTCATTCTTCATCGTTCATTCTACAATGCTCATTGATCCTTGTTCATTCTTCATCGTTCATTGTTCATTGATCATTGATCCTTGTTCATTCTTCAATGATCATTGATCCTTGTTCATTCTTCATCGTGCATTCTTCAATGATCATTGATCCTTGTTCATTTTTCATCGTTCAATCTTCAATAATCATTGATCCTTGTTCATTTTTCATCGTTCATTCATTATTGATCATTGATCCTTGTTCATTCTTCATCGTTCATTCTACAATGCTCATTGATCCTAGTTCATTCTTCATCGTTCATTGTTCATTGATCATTGATCCTTGTTCATTCTTCAATGATCATTGATCCTTGTTCATTCTTCATCGTTCATTCTTCAATGATCATTGATCCTTGTTCATTTTTCATCGTACATTCTTCAATAATCATTGATCCTTGTTCATTCTTCATCGTTCATTCATTATTGATCATTGATCCTTGTTCATTCTTCATCGTTCATTCTACAATGATCATTGATCCTTGTTCATTCTTCATCGTTCATTCATTATTGATAGATGATCCTTGTTCATTCTTCATCGTTCATTTTACAATGCTCATTGGTCCTTGTTCATTCTTCATCGTTTACTGTTCATTGATGATTGATCCTTGTTTATTCTTCATCGTTCATTCATTATTGATCATTGATCCTTGTTCATTCTTCATCGTTCATTCTACAATGCTCATTGATCCTTGTTCATTCTCCATCGTTCATTGTTCATTGATCATTGATCCTTGTTCATTCTTCAATGATCATTGATCCTTGTTCATTCTTCATCGTTCATTCTTCAATGATCATTGATCCTTGTTCATTTTTCATCGTACATTCTTCAATAATGATTGATGCTTGTTCATTCTTCATCGTTCATTCATCATTGATCATTGATCCTTGTTCATTCTTCATCGTTCATTCTACAATGATCATTGATCCTTGTTTATTCTTCATCGTTCATTCATTATTGATAGATGATCCTTGTTCATTCTTCATCGTTCATTTTACAATGCTCATTGGTCCTTGTTCATTCTTCATCGTTTATTGTTCATTGATGATTGATCCTTGTTTATTCTTCATCGTTCATTCATTATTGATCATTGATCCTTGTTCATTCTTCATCGTTCATTCTTCAATGATCATTGATCCTTCTTCATTCTTCATCGTTCATTCTACAATGCTCATTGATCCTTGTTCATTTTTCATCGTTCATTGTTCATTGATCATTGATCCTTGTTCATTCTTCATCGTTCATTCATTATTGATAGATGATCCTTGTTCATTCTTCATCGTTCATTCTACAATGCTCATTGATCCTAGTTCATTCTTCATCGTTTATTGTTCATTGATGATTGATCCTTGTTTATTCTTCATCGTTCATTCATTATTGATCATTGATCCTTGTTCATTCTTCATCTTTCATTCTTCATTGATCATTTATCCTTGTTCATTCTTCATCGTTCATTCTTAAATGATCATTGATCCTTGTTCATTCCTCATTGTTCATTCATTCTTGATCATGGATCCTTTTTCATTCTTCATCGTTCATTTTTCAATGATCATTGATCCTTGTTCATTCTTCATCGTTCATTCATTATTGATCATTGATCCTTGTTCATTCTTCATCGTTCATTCTACAATGCTCATTGATCCTTGTTCATTCTTCATCGTTCATTGTTCATTGATCATTGATCCTTGTTCATTCTTCAATGATCATTGATCCTTGTTCATTCTTCATCGTGCATTCTTCAATGATCATTGATCCTTGTTCATTTTTCATCGTTCAATCTTCAATAATCATTGATCCTTGTTCATTTTTCATCGTTCATTCATTATTGATCATTGATCCTTGTTCATTCTTCATCGTTCATTCTACAATGCTCATTTATCCTAGTTCATTCTTCATCGTTCATTGTTCATTGATCATTGATCCTTGTTCATTCTTCAATGATCATTGATCCTTGTTCATTCTTCATCGTTCATTCTTCAATGATCATTGATCCTTGTTCATTTTTCATCGTACATTCTTCAATAATCATTGATCCTTGTTCATTCTTCATCGTTCATTCATTATTGATCATTGATCCTTGTTCATTCTTCATCGTTCATTCTACAATGATCATTGATCCTTGTTCATTCTTCATCGTTCATTCATTATTGATAGATGATCCTTGTTCATTCTTCATCGTTCATTTTACAATGCTCATTGGTCCTTGTTCATTCTTCATCGTTTACTGTTCATTGATGATTGATCCTTGTTTATTCTTCATCGTTCATTCATTATTGATCATTGATCCTTGTTCATTCTTCATCTTTCATTCTTCATTGATCATTTATCCTTGTTCATTCTTCATCGTTCATTCTTAAATGATCATTGATCCTTGTTCATTCCTCATTGTTCATTCATTCTTGATCATGGATCCTTTTTCATTCTTCATCGTTCATTTTTCAATGATCATTGATCCTTGTTCATTCTTCATCGTTCATTCATTATTGATCATTGATCCTTGTTCATTCTTCATCGTTCATTCTACAATGCTCATTGATCCTTGTTCATTTTTCATCGTTCATTGTTCATTGATCATTGATCCTTGTTCATTCTTCATCGTTCATTCATTATTGATAGATGATCCTTGTTCATTCTTCATCGTTCATTCTACAATGCTCATTGATCCTAGTTCATTCTTCATCGTTTATTGTTCATTGATGATTGATCCTTGTTTATTCTTCATCGTTCATTCATTATTGATCATTGATCCTTGTTCATTCTTCATCTTTCATTCTTCATTGATCATTTATCCTTGTTCATTCTTCATCGTTCATTCTTAAATGATCATTGATCCTTGTTCATTCCTCATTGTTCATTCATTATTGATCATGGATTCTTTTTCATTCTTCATCGTTCATTTTTCAATGATCATTGATCTTTGTTCATTCTTCATCGTTCATTCATTATTGATCATTGATCCTTGTTCATTCTTCATCGTTCATTCTACAATGCTCATTGATCCTTGTTCATTCTTCATCGTTCATTGTTCATTGATCATTGATCCTTGTTCATTCTTCAATGATCATTGATCCTTGTTCATTCTTCATCGTTCATTCTTCAATGATCATTGATCCTTGTTCATTTTTCATCGTTCATTCTTCAATAATCATTGATCCTTGTTCATTCTTCATCGTTCATTCATTATTGATCATTGATCCTTGTTCATTCTTCATCGTTCATTGTTCATTGATCATTGATCCTTATTCATTCTTCATCGTTCATTGTTTATTGATCATTTATCCTTGTTCATTCTTCATCGTTCATTCTTAAATGATAATTGATCCTTGTTCATTCTTCATTGTTCATTCATTGATGATCATGGATCCTTTTTCATTCTTCATCGTTCATTTTTCAATGATCATTGATCCTTGTTCATTCTTCATCGTTCATTCATTATTGATCATTGATCCTTGTTCATTCTTCATCGTTCATTCTACAATGATTATTGATCCTTGTTCATTCTTCATCGTTCATTCTAGAATGCTCATTGATTCTTGTTCATTTTTCATCGTTCATTGTTCATTGATCATTGATCCTTGTTCATTGTTCATCGTTCATTCATTATTGATAGATGATCCTTGTTCATTCTTCATCGTTCATTCTACAATGTTCATTCGTCCTTGTTCATTCTTCATCGTTTATTGTTCATTGATGATTGATCCTTGTTTATTCTTCATCGTTCATTCATTATTGATCATTGATCCTTGTTCATTCTTCATCGTTCATTCTTCAATGATCATTGATCCTTCTTCATTCTTCATCGTTCATTCTACAATGCTCATTGATCCTTGTTCATTTTTCATCGTTCATTGTTCATTGATCATTGATCCTTGTTCATTCTTCATCGTTCATTCATTATTGATAGATGATCCTTGTTCATTCTTCATCGTTCATTCTACAATGCTCATTGATCCTAGTTCATTCTTCATCGTTTATTGTTCATTGATGATTGATCCTTGTTTATTCTTCATCGTTCATTCATTATGGATCATTGATCCTTGTTCATTCTTCATCCTTGATTCATTATTGATCATTAATCCTTGTTCATTCTTCATCTTTCATTCTTCATTGATCATTTATCCTTGTTCATTCTTCATCGTTCATTCTTAAATGATCATTGATCCTTGTTCATTCCTCATTGTTCATTCATTCTTGATCATGGATCCTTTTTCATTCTTCATCGTTCATTTTTCAATGATCATTGATCCTTGTTCATTCTTCATCGTTCATTCATTATTGATCATTGATCCTTGTTCATTCTTCATCGTTCATTCTACAATGCTCATTGATCTTTGTTCATTCTTCATCGTTCATTGTTCATTGATCATTGATCCTTGTTCATTCTTCAATGATCATTGATCCTTGTTCATTCTTCATCGTGCATTCTTCAATGATCATTGATCCTTGTTCATTTTTCATCGTTCAATCTTCAATAATCATTAATCCTTGTTCATTTTTCATCGTTCATTCATTATTGATCATTGATCCTTGTTCATTCTTCATCGTTCATTCTACAATGCTCATTGATCCTTGTTCATTCTTCATCGTTCATTGTTCATTGATCATTGATCCTTGTTCATTCTTCAATGATCATTGATCCTTGTTCATTCTTCATCGTTCATTCTTCAATGATCATTGATCCTTGTTCATTTTTCATCGTACATTCTTCAATAATCATTGATCCTTGTTCATTCTTCATCGTTCATTCATTATTGATCATTGATCCTTGTTCATTCTTCATCGTTCATTCTACAATGATCATTGATCCTTGTTCATTCTTCATCGTTCATTCATTATTGATAGATGATCCTTGTTCATTCTTCATCGTTCATTTTACAATGCTCATTGGTCCTTGTTCATTCTTCATCGTTTACTGTTCATTGATGATTGATCCTTGTTTATTCTTCATCGTTCATTCATTATTGATCATTGATCCTTGTTCATTCTTCATTGTTCATTCTTCAATGATCATTGATCCTTGTTCATTCTTCATCGTTCATTCTACAATGCTCATTGATCCTTGTTCATTTTTCATCGTTCATTGTTCATTGATCATTGATCCTTGTTCATTCTTCATCGTTCATTCATTATTGATAGATGATCCTTGTTCATTCTTCATCGTTTATTCTACAATGCTCATTGATCCTTGTTCATTCTTCATCGTTCATTCATTATTGATCATTGATCCTTGTTCATTCTTCATCGTTCATTCTACAATGATTATTGATCCTTGTTCATTCTTCATCGTTCATTCTAGAATGCTCATTGATTCTTGTTCATTTTTCATCGTTCATTGTTCATTGATCATTGATCCTTGTTCATTGTTCATCGTTCATTCATTATTGATAGATGATCCTTGTTCATTCTTCATCGTTCATTCTACAATGCTCATTCGTCCTTGTTCATTCTTCATCGTTTATTGTTCATTGATGATTGATCCTTGTTTATTCTTCATCGTTCATTCATTATTGATCATTGATCCTTGTTCATTCTTCATCGTTCATTCTTCAATGATCATTGATCCTTCTTCATTCTTCATCGTTCATTCTACAATGCTCATTGATCCTTGTTTATTTTTCATCGTTCATTGTTCATTGATCATTGATCCTTGTTCATTCTTCATCGTTCATTCATTATTGATAGATGATCCTTGTTCATTCTTCATCGTTCATTCTACAATGCTCATTGATCCTAGTTCATTCTTCATCGTTTATTGTTCATTGATGATTGATCCTTGTTTATTCTTCATCGTTCATTCATTATGGATCATTGATCCTTGTTCATTCTTCATCGTTCATTCTTCAATGATCATTGATCCTTGTTCATTCTTCATCCTTGATTCATTATTGATCATTAATCCTTGTTCATTCTTCATCTTTCATTCTTCATTGATCATTTATCCTTGTTCATTCTTCATCGTTCATTCTTAAATGATCATTGATCCTTGTTCATTCCTCATTGTTCATTCATTCTTGATCATGGATCCTTTTTCATTCTTCATCGTTCATTTTTCAATGATCATTGATCCTTGTTCATTCTTCATCGTTCATTCATTATTGATCATTGATCCTTGTTCATTCCTCATTGTTCATTCATTATTGATCATGGATCCTTTTTCATTCTTCATCGTTCATTTTTCAATGATCATTGATCCTTGTTCATTCTTCATCGTTCATTGTTCATTGATCATTGATCCTTGTTCATTCTTCAATGATCATTGATCCTTGTTCATTTTTCATCGTACATTCTTCAATAATCATTGATCCTTGTTCATTCTTCATCGTTCATTCATTATTGATCATTGATCCTTGTTCATTCTTCATCGTTCATTCTACAATGATTATTGATCCTTGTTCATTCTTCATCGTTCATTCTAGAATGCTCATTGATTCTTGTTCATTTTTCATCGTTCATTGTTCATTGATCATTGATCCTTGTTCATTGTTCATCGTTCATTAATTATTGATAGATGATCCTTGTTCATTCTTCATCGTTCATTCTACAATGCTCATTCGTCCTTGTTCATTCTTCATCGTTTATTGTTCATTGATGATTGATCCTTGTTTATTCTTCATCGTTCATTCATTATTGATCATTGATCCTTGTTCATTCTTCATCGTTCATTCTTCAATGATCATTGATCCTTCTTCATTCTTCATCGTTCATTCTACAATGCTCATTGATCCTTGTTCATTTTTCATCGTTCATTGTTCATTGATCATTGATCCTTGTTCATTCTTCATCGTTCATT
Source organism: Amaranthus tricolor (assembly GCF_026212465.1). Lineage (NCBI taxonomy): Eukaryota > Viridiplantae > Streptophyta > Magnoliopsida > Caryophyllales > Amaranthaceae > Amaranthus > Amaranthus tricolor. Next base: position 18,611,429 of record NC_080048.1, read on the forward strand.
CATTATTGATAGATGATCCTTGTTCATTCTTCATCGTTCATTCTACAATACTCATTGATCCTAGTTCATTCTTCATCGTTTATTGTTCATTGATGATTGATCCTTGTTTATTCTTCATCGTTCATTCATTATGGATCATTGATCCTTGTTCATTCTTCATCGTTCATTCTTCAATGATCATTGATCCTTGTTCATTCTTCATCCTTGATTCATTATTGATCATTAATCCTTGTTCATTCTTCATCTTTCATTCTTCATTGATCATTTATCCTTGTTCATTCTTCATCGTTCATTCTTAAATGATCATTGATCCTTGTTCATTCCTCATTGTTCATTCATTCTTGATCATGGATCCTTTTTCATTCTTCATCGTTCATTTTTCAATGATCATTGATCCTTGTTCATTCTTCATCGTTCATTCATTATTGATCATTGATCCTTGTTCATTCTTCATCGTTCATTCTACAATGCTCATTGATCTTTGTTCATTCTTCATCGTTCATTGTTCATTGATCATTGATCCTTGTTCATTCTTCAATGATCATTGATCCTTGTTCATTCTTCATCGTGCATTCTTCAATGATCATTGATCCTTGTTCATTTTTCATCGTTCAATCTTCAATAATCATTAATCCTTGTTCATTTTTCATCGTTCATTCATTATTGATCATTGATCCTTGTTCATTCTTCATCGTTCATTCTACAATGCTCATTGATCCTTGTTCATTCTTCATCGTTCATTGTTCATTGATCATTGATCCTTGTTCATTCTTCAATGATCATTGATCCTTGTTCATTCTTCATCGTTCATTCTTCAATGATCATTGATCCTTGTTCATTTTTCATCGTACATTCTTCAATAATCATTGATCCTTGTTCATTCTTCATCGTTCATTCATTATTGATCATTGATCCTTGTTCATTCTTCATCGTTCATTCTACAATGATCATTGATCCTTGTTCATTCTTCATCGTTCATTCTAGAATGCTCATTGATTCTTGTTCATTTTTCATCGTTCATTGTTCATTGATCATTGATCCTTGTTCATTCTTCATCGTTCATTCATTATTGATAGATGATCCTTGTTCATTCTTCATCGTTCATTCTACAATACTCATTGATCCTAGTTCATTCTTCATCGTTTATTGTTCATTGATGATTGATCCTTGTTTATTCTTCATCGTTCATTCATTATGGATCATTGATCCTTGTTCATTCTTCATCGTTCATTCTTCAATGATCATTGATCCTTGTTCATTCTTCATCCTTGATTCATTATTGATCATTAATCCTTGTTCATTCTTCATCTTTCATTCTTCATTGATCATTTATCCTTGTTCATTCTTCATCGTTCATTCTTAAATGATCATTGATCCTTGTTCATTCCTCATTGTTCATTCATTCTTGATCATGGATCCTTTTTCATTCTTCATCGTTCATTTTTCAATGATCATTGATCCTTGTTCATTCTTCATCGTTCATTCATTATTGATCATTGATCCTTGTTCATTCTTCATCGTTCATTCTACAATGCTCATTGATCTTTGTTCATTCTTCATCGTTCATTGTTCATTGATCATTGATCCTTGTTCATTCTTCAATGATCATTGATCCTTGTTCATTCTTCATCGTGCATTCTTCAATGATCATTGATCCTTGTTCATTTTTCATCGTTCAATCTTCAATAATCATTAATCCTTGTTCATTTTTCATCGTTCATTCATTATTGATCATTGATCCTTGTTCATTCTTCATCGTTCATTCTACAATGCTCATTGATCCTTGTTCATTCTTCATCGTTCATTGTTCATTGATCATTGATCCTTGTTCATTCTTCAATGATCATTGATCCTTGTTCATTCTTCATCGTTCATTCTTCAATGATCATTGATCCTTGTTCATTTTTCATCGTACATTCTTCAATAATCATTGATCCTTGTTCATTCTTCATCGTTCATTCATTATTGATCATTGATCCTTGTTCATTCTTCATCGTTCATTCTACAATGATCATTGATCCTTGTTCATTCTTCATCGTTCATTCTAGAATGCTCATTGATTCTTGTTCATTTTTCATCGTTCATTGTTCATTGATCATTGATCCTTGTTCATTGTTCATCGTTCATTCATTATTGATAGATGATCCTTGTTCATTCTTCATCGTTCATTCTACAATGCTCATTCGTCCTTGTTCATTCTTCATCGTTTATTGTTCATTGATGATTGATCCTTGTTTATTCTTCATCGTTCATTCATTATTGATCATTGATCCTTGTTCATTCTTCATCGTTCATTCTTCAATGATCATTGATCCTTCTTCATTCTTCATCGTTCATTCTACAATGCTCATTGATCCTTGTTCATTTTTCATCGTTCATTGTTCATTGATCATTGATCCTTGTTCATTCTTCATCGTTCATTCATTATTGATAGATGATCCTTGTTCATTCTTCATCGTTCATTCTACAATACTCATTGATCCTAGTTCATTCTTCATCGTTTATTGTTCATTGATGATTGATCCTTGTTTATTCTTCATCGTTCATTCATTATGGATCATTGATCCTTGTTCATTCTTCATCGTTCATTCTTCAATGATCATTGATCCTTGTTCATTCTTCATCCTTGATTCATTATTGATCATTAATCCTTGTTCATTCTTCATCTTTCATTCTTCATTGATCATTTATCCTTGTTCATTCTTCATCGTTCATTCTTAAATGATCATTGATCCTTGTTCATTCCTCATTGTTCATTCATTCTTGATCATGGATCCTTTTTCATTCTTCATCGTTCATTTTTCAATGATCATTGATCCTTGTTCATTCTTCATCGTTCATTCATTATTGATCATTGATCCTTGTTCATTCTTCATCGTTCATTCTACAATGCTCATTGATCTTTGTTCATTCTTCATCGTTCATTGTTCATTGATCATTGATCCTTGTTCATTCTTCAATGATCATTGATCCTTGTTCATTCTTCATCGTGCATTCTTCAATGATCATTGATCCTTGTTCATTTTTCATCGTTCAATCTTCAATAATCATTAATCCTTGTTCATTTTTCATCGTTCATTCATTATTGATCATTGATCCTTGTTCATTCTTCATCGTTCATTCTACAATGCTCATTGATCCTTGTTCATTCTTCATCGTTCATTGTTCATTGATCATTGATCCTTGTTCATTCTTCAATGATCATTGATCCTTGTTCATTCTTCATCGTTCATTCTTCAATGATCATTGATCCTTGTTCATTTTTCATCGTACATTCTTCAATAATCATTGATCCTTGTTCATTCTTCATCGTTCATTCATTATTGATCATTGATCCTTGTTCATTCTTCATCGTTCATTCTACAATGATCATTGATCCTTGTTCATTCTTCATCGTTCATTCATTATTGATAGATGATCCTTGTTCATTCTTCATCGTTCATTTTACAATGCTCATTGGTCCTTGTTCATTCTTCATCGTTTACTGTTCATTGATGATTGATCCTTGTTTATTCTTCATCGTTCATTCATTATTGATCATTGATCCTTGTTCATTCTTCATTGTTCATTCTTCAATGATCATTGATCCTTGTTCATTCTTCATCGTTCATTCTACAATGCTCATTGATCCTTGTTCATTTTTCATCGTTCATTGTTCATTGATCATTGATCCTTGTTCATTCTTCATCGTTCATTCATTATTGATAGATGATCCTTGTTCATTCTTCATCGTTCATTCTACAATGCTCATTGATCCTTGTTCATTCTTCATCGTTCATTCATTATTGATCATTGATCCTTGTTCATTCTTCATCGTTCATTCTACAATGATTATTGATCCTTGTTCATTCTTCATCGTTCATTCTAGAATGCTCATTGATTCTTGTTCATTTTTCATCGTTCATTGTTCATTGATCATTGATCCTTGTTCATTGTTCATCGTTCATTCATTATTGATAGATCATCCTTGTTCATTCTTCATCGTTCATTCTACAATGCTCATTCGTCCTTGTTCATTCTTCATCGTTTATTGTTCATTGATGATTGATCCTTGTTTATTCTTCATCGTTCATTCATTATTGATCATTGATCCTTGTTCATTCTTCATCGTTCATTCTTCAATGATCATTGATCCTTCTTCATTCTTCATCGTTCATTCTACAATGCTCATTGATCCTTGTTCATTTTTCATCGTTCATTGTTCATTGATCATTGATCCTTGTTCATTCTTCATCGTTCATTCATTATTGATAGATGATCCTTGTTCATTCTTCATCGTTCATTCTACAATGCTCATTGATCCTAGTTCATTCTTCATCGTTTATTGTTCATTGATGATTGATCCTTGTTTATTCTTCATCGTTCATTCATTATGGATCATTGATCCTTGTTCATTCTTCATCGTTCATTCTTCAATGATCATTGATCCTTGTTCATTCTTCATCCTTGATTCATTATTGATCATTAATCCTTGTTCATTATTCATCTTTCATTCTTCATTGATCATTTATCCTTGTTCATTCTTCATCGTTCATTCTTAAATGATCATTGATCCTTGTTCATTCCTCATTGTTCATTCATTCTTGATCATGGATCCTTTTTCATTCTTCATCGTTCATTTTTCAATGATCATTGATCCTTGTTCATTCTTCATCGTTCATTCATTATTGATCATTGATCCTTGTTCATTCTTCATCGTTCATTCTACAATGCTCATTGATCTTTGTTTATTCTTCATCGTTCATTGTTCATTGATCATTGATCCTTGTTCATTCTTCAATGATCATTGATCCTTGTTCATTCTTCATCGTGCATTCTTCAATGATCATTGATCCTTGTTCTTTTTTCATCGTTCAATCTTCAATAATCATTAATCCTTGTTCATTTTTCATCGTTCATTCATTATTGATCATTGATCCTTGTTCATTCTTCATCGTTCATTCTACAATGCTCATTGATCCTTGTTCATTCTTCATCGTTCATTGTTCATTGATCATTGATCCTTGTTCATTCTTCAATGATCATTGATCCTTGTTCATTCTTCATCGTTCATTCTTCAATGATCATTGATCCTTGTTCATTTTTCATCGTACATTCTTCAATAATCATTGATCCTTGTGCATTCTTCATCGTTCATTCATTATTGATCATTGATCCTTGTTCATTCTTCATCGTTCATTCTACAATGATCATTGATCCTTGTTCATTCTTCATCGTTCATTCATTATTGATAGATGATCCTTGTTCATTCTTCATCGTTCATTTTACAATGCTCATTGGTCCTTGTTCATTCTTCATCGTTTACTGTTCATTGATTATTGATCCTTGTTTATTCTTCATCGTTCATTCATTATTGATCATTGATCCTTGTTCATTCTTCATTGTTCATTCTTCAATGATCATTGATCCTTGTTCATTCTTCATCGTTCATTCTACAATGCTCATTGATCCTTGTTCATTTTTCATCGTTCATTGTTCATTGATCATTGATCCTTGTTCATTCTTCATCGTTCATTCATTATTGATAGATGATCCTTGTTCATTCTTCATCGTTCATTCTACAATGCTCATTGATCCTTGTTCATTCTTCATCGTTTATTCTTCATTGATGATTGATCCTTGTTCATTCTTCATCCTTCATTCATTATTGATCATTGATCCTTGTTCATTCTTCATCGTTCATTCTTCATTGATCATTTATCCTTGTTCATTCTTCATCGTTCATTCTTAAATGATCATTGATCCTTGTTCATTCCTCATTGTTCATTCATTATTGATCATGGATTCTTTTTCATTCTTCATCGTTCATTTTTCAATGATCATTGATCCTTGTTCATTCTTCATCGTTCATTCATTATTGATCATTGATCCTTGTTCATTCTTCATCGTTCATTCTACAATGCTCATTGATCCTTGTTCATTCTTCATCGTTCATTGTTCATTGATCATTGATCCTTGTTCATTCTTCAATGATCATTGATCCTTGTTCATTCTTCATCGTTCATTCTTCAATGATCATTGATCCTTGTTCATTTTTCATCGTTCATTCTTCAATAATCATTGATCCTTGTTCATTCTTCATCGTTCATTCATTATTGATCATTGATCCTTGTTCATTCTTCATCGTTCATTGTTCATTGATCATTGATCCTTATTCATTCTTCATCGTTCATTGTTTATTGATCATTTATCCTTGTTCATTCTTCATCGTTCATTCTTAAATGATCATTGATCCTTGTTCATTCTTCATTGTTCATTCATTGATGATCATGGATCCTTTTTCATTCTTCATCGTTCATTTTTCAATGATCATTGATCCTTGTTCATTCTTCATCGTTCATTCATTATTGATCATTGATCCTTGTTCATTCCTCATTGTTCATTCATTATTGATCATGGATCCTTTTTCATTCTTTATCGTTCATTTTTCAATGATCATTGATCCTTGTTCATTCTTCATCGTTCGTTGTTCATTGATCATTGATCCTTGTTCATTCTTCAATGATCATTGATCCTTGTTCATTCTTCATCGTTCATTCTTCAATGATCATTGATCCTTGTTCATTTTTCATCGTACATTCTTCAATAATCATTGATCCTTGTTCATTCTTCATCGTTCATTCATTATTGATCATTGATCCTTGTTCATTCTTCATCGTTCATTCTACAATGATTATTGATCCTTGTTCATTCTTCATCGTTCATTCTAGAATGCTCATTGATTCTTGTTCATTTTTCTTCGTTCATTGTTCATTGATCATTGATCCTTGTTCATTCTTCATCGTTCATTCATTATTGATAGATGATCCTTGTTCATTCTTCATCGTTCATTCTACAATGCTCATTCGTCCTTGTTCATTCTTCATCGTTTATTGTTCATTGATGATTGATCCTTGTTTATTCTTCATCGTTCATTCATTATTTATCCTTGATCCTTGTTCATTCTTCATCGTTCATTCTTCAATGATCATTGATCCTTGTTCATTCTTCATCGTTCATTCTACAATGCTCATTGATCCTTTTTCATTTTTCATCGTTCATTGTTCATTGATCATTGATCCTTGTTCAGTCTTCATCGTTCATTCATTATTGATAGATGATCCTTGTTCATTCTTCATCGTTCATTCTACAATGCTCATTGATCCTTGTTCATTCTTCATCGTTTATTGTTCATTGATGATTGATCCTTGTTTATTCTTCATCGTTCATTCATTATGGATCATTGATCCTTGTTCATTCTTCATCGTTCATTCTTCAATGATCATTGATCCTTGTTCATTCTTCATCCTTCATTCATTATTGATCATTGATCCTTGTTCATTCTTCATCGTTCATTCTTCATTGATCATTTATCCTTGTTCATTCTTCATCGTTCATTCTTAAATGATCATTGATCCTTGTTCATTCCTCATTGTTCATTCATTATTGATCATGGATCCTTTTTCATTCTTCATCGTTCATTTTTCAATGATCATTGATCCTTGTTCATTCTTCATCGTTCATTCATTATTGATCATAGATCCTTGTTCTTTCTTCATCGTTCGTTCTACAATGCTCATTGATCCTTGTTCATTCTTCATCGTTCATTGTTCATTGATCATTGATCCTTGTGCATTCTTCAATGATCATTGATCCTTGTTCATTCTTCATCGTGCATTCTTCAATGATCATTGATCCTTGTTCATTTTTCATCGTTCATTCTTCAATAATCATTGATCCTTGTTCATTCTTCATCGTTCATTCTTTATTGATCATTGATCCTTGTTCATTCTTCATCGTTCATTCTACAATGCTCATTGATCCTTGTTCATTCTTCATCGTTCATTGTTCATTGATCATTGATCCTTGTTCATTCTTCAATGATCATTGATCCTTGTTCATTCTTCATCGTTCATTCTTCAATGATCATTGATCCTTGTTCATTTTTCATCGTACATTCTTCAATAATCATTGATCCTTGTTCATTCTTCATCGTTCATTCATTATTGATCATAAATCCTTGTTCATTCTTCATCGTTCATTCTACAATGATCATTGATCCTTGTTCATTTTTCATCGTTCATTCATTATTGATAGATGATCCTTGTTCATTCTTCATTGTTCATTTTACAATGCTCATTGGTCCTTGTTCATTCTTCATCGTTTATTGTTCATTGATGATTGATCCTTGTTTATTCTTCATCGTTCATTCATTATTGATCATTGATCCTTGTTCATTCTTCATCGTTCATTCTTCAATGATCATTGATCCTTGTTCATTCTTCATCGTTCATTCTACAATGCTCATTGATCCTTGTTCATTTTTCTTCGTTCATTGTTCATTGATCATTGATCCTTGTTCATTCTTCATCGTTGATTCATTATTGATAGATGATCCTTGTTCATTCTTCATCGTTCATTCTACAATGCTCATTGATCCTTGTTCATTCTTCATCGTTTATTGTTCATTGATGATTGATCCTTGTTTATTCTTCATCGTTCATTCATTATGGATCATTGATCCTTGTTCATTCTTCATCGTTCATTCTTCAATGATCATTGATCCTTGTTCATTCTTCATCCTTCATTCATTATTGATCATTGATCCTTGTTCATTCTTCATCTTTCATTCTTCATTGATCATTTATCCTTTTCATTCTTCATCGTTCATTCTTAAATGATCATTGATCCTTGTTCATTCCTCATTGTTCATTCATTATTGATCATGGATCCTTTTTCATTCTTCATCGTTCATTTTTCAATGATCATTGATCCTTGTTTATTCTTCATCGTTCATTCATTATTGATCATTGATCCTTGTTCATTCTTCATCGTTCATTCTACAATGCTCATTGATCCTTGTTCATTCTTCATCGTTCATTGTTCATTGATCATTGATCCTTGTTCATTCTTCAATGATCATTGATCCTTGTTCATTCTTCATCGTACATTCTTCAATGATCATTGATCCTTGTTCATTTTTCATCGTTCATTCTTCAATAATCATTGATCCTTGTTCATTCTTCATCGTTCATTCATTATTGATCATTGATCCTTGTTCATTCTTCATCGTTCATTCTACAATGCTCATTGATCCTTGTTCATTCTTCATCGTTCATTGTTCATTGATCATTGATCCTTGTTCATTCTTCAATGATCATTGATCCTGGTTCATTCTTCATCGTTCATTCTTCAATGATCATTGATCCTTGTTCATTTTTCATCGTACATTCTTCAATAATCATTGATCCTTGTTCATTCTTCATCGTTCATTCATTATTGATCATTGATCCTTGTTCATTCTTCATCGTTCATTCTACAATGATCATTGATCCTTGTTCATTCTTCATCGTTTATTGTTCATTGATGATTGATCCTTGTTTATTCTTCATCGTTCATTCATTATGGATCATTGATCCTTGTTCATTCTTCATCGTTCATTCTTCAATGATCATTGATCCTTATTCATTCTTCATCCTTCATTCATTATTGATCATTGATCCTTGTTCATTCTTCATCTTTCATTCTTCATTGATCATTTATCCTTGTTCATTCTTCATCGTTCATTCTTAAATGATCATTGATCCTTGTTCATTCCTCATTGTTCATTCATTATTGATCATGGATCCTTTTTCATTCTTCATCGTTCATTTTTCAATGATCATTGATCCTTGTTCATTCTTCATCGTTCATTCATTATTGATCATTGATCCTTGTTCATTCTTCATCGTTCATTCTACAATGCTCATTGATCCTTGTTCATTCTTCATCGTTCATTGTTCATTGATCATTGATCCTTGTTCATTCTTCAATGATCATTGATCCTTGTTCATTCTTCATCGTGCATTCTTCAATGATCATTGATCCTTGTTCATTTTTCATCGTTCATTCTTCAATAATCATTGATCCTTGTTCATTCTTCATCGTTCATTCATTATTGATCATTGATCCTTGTTCATTCTTCATCGTTCATTCTACAATGCTCATTGATCCTTGTTCATTCTTCATCGTTCATTGTTTATTGATCATTGATCCTTGTTCATTCTTCAATGATCATTGATCCTTGTTCATTCTTCATCGTTCATTCTTCAATGATCATTGATCCTTGTTCATTTTTCATCGTACATTCTTCAATAATCATTGATCCTTGTTCATTCTTCATCGTTCATTCATTATAGATCATTGATCCTTGTTCATTCTTCATCGTTCATTCTACAATGATCATTGATCCTTGTTCATTCTTCATCGTTCATTCATTATTGATAGATGATCCTTGTTCATTCTTCATCGTTCATTTTACAATGCTCATTGGTCCTTGTTCATTCTTCATCGTTTATTGTTCATTGATGATTGATCCTTGTTTATTCTTCATCGTTCATTCATTATTGATCATTGATCCTTATTCATTCTTCATCGTTCATTCTTCAATGATCATTGATCCTTGTTCATTCTTCATCGCTCATTCTACAATGCTCATTGATCCTTGTTCATTTTTCATCGTTCATTGTTCATTGATCATTGATCCTTGTTCATTCTTCATCGTTCATTCATTATTGATAGATGATCCTTGTTCATTCTTCATCGTTCATTCTACAATGCTCATTGATCCTTGTTCATTCTTCATCGTTTATTGTTCATTGATGATTGATCCTTGTTTAATCTTCATCGTTCATTCATTATGGATCATTGATCCTTGTTCATTCTTCATCGTTCATTCTTCAATGATCATTGATCCTTGTTCATTCTTCATCCTTCATTCATTATTGATCATTGATCCTTGTTCATTCTTCATCTTTCATTCTTCATTGATCATTTATCCTTGTTCATTCTTCATTGTTCATTCTTAAATGATCATTGATCCTTGTTCATTGCTCATTGTTCATTCATTATTGATCATGGATCCTTTTTCATTCTTCATCGTTCATTTTTCAATGATCATTGATCCTTGTTCATTCTTCATCGTTCATTCATTATTGATCATTGATCCTTGTTCATTCCTCATTGTTCATTCATTATTGATCATGGATCCTTTTTCATTCTTCATCGTTCATTTTTCAATGATCATTGATCCTTGTTCATTCTTCATCGTTCATTGTTCATTGATCATTGATCCTTGTTCATTCTTCAATGATCATTGATCCTTGTTCATTCTTCATCGTTCATTCTTCAATGATCATTGATCCTTGTTCATTTTTCATCGTACATTCTTCAATAATCATTGATCCTTGTTCATTCTTCATCGTTCATTCATTATTGATCATTGATCCTTGTTCATTCTTCATCGTTCATTCTACAATGATTATTGATCCTTGTTCATTCTTCATCGTTCATTCTAGAATGCTCATTGATTCTTGTTCATTTTTCATCGTTCATTGTTCATTGATCATTGATCCTTGTTCATTCTTCATCGTTCATTCATTATTGATAGATGATCCTTGTTCATTCTTCATCGTTCATTCTACAATGCTCATTCGTCCTTGTTCATTCTTCATCGTTTATTGTTCATTGATGATTGATCCTTGTTTATTCTTCATCGTTCATTCATTATTTATCCTTGATCCTTGTTCATTCTTCATCGTTCATTCTTCAATGATCATTGATCCTTGTTCATTCTTCATCGTTCATTCTACAATGCTCATTGATCCTTTTTCATTTTTCATCGTTCATTGTTCATTGATCATTGATCCTTGTTCAGTCTTCATCGTTCATTCATTATTGATAGATGATCCTTGTTCATTCTTCATCGTTCATTCTACAATGCTCATTGATCCTTGTTCATTCTTCATCGTTTATTGTTCATTGATGATTGATCCTTGTTTATTCTTCATCGTTCATTCATTATGGATCATTGATCCTTGTTCATTCTTCATCGTTCATTCTTCAATGATCATTGATCCTTGTTCATTCTTCATCCTTCATTCATTATTGATCATTGATCCTTGTTCATTCTTCATCGTTCATTCTTCATTGATCATTTATCCTTGTTCATTCTTCATCGTTCATTCTTAAATGATCATTGATCCTTGTTCATTCCTCATTGTTCATTCATTATTGATCATGGATCCTTTTTCATTCTTCATCGTTCATTTTTCAATGATCATTGATCCTTGTTCATTCTTCATCGTTCATTCATTATTGATAATAGATCCTTGTTCATTCTTCATCGTTCATTCTACAATGCTCATTGATCCTTGTTCATTCTTCATCGTTCATTGTTCATTGATCATTGATCCTTGTGCATTCTTCAATGATCATTGATCCTTGTTCATTCTTCATCGTGCATTCTTCAATGATCATTGATCCTTGTTCATTTTTCATCGTTCATTCTTCAATAATCATTGATCCTTGTTCATTCTTCATCGTTCATTCTTTATTGATCATTGATCCTTGTTCATTCTTCATCGTTCATTCTACAATGCTCATTGATCCTTGTTCATTCTTCATCGTTCATTGTTCATTGATCATTGATCCTTGTTCATTCTTCAATGATCATTGATCCTTGTTCATTCTTCATCGTTCATTCTTCAATGATCATTGATCCTTGTTCATTTTTCATCGTACATTCTTCAATAATCATTGATCCTTGTTCATTCTTCATCGTTCATTCATTATTGATCATTGATCCTTGTTCATTCTTCATCGTTCATTCTACAATGATCATTGATCCTTGTTCATTTTTCATCGTTCATTCATTATTGATAGATGATCCTTGTTCATTCTTCATTGTTCATTTTACAATGCTCATTGGTCCTTGTTCATTCTTCATCGTTTATTGTTCATTGATGATTGATCCTTGTTTATTCTTCATCGTTCATTCATTATTGATCATTGATCCTTGTTCATTCTTCATCGTTCATTCTTCAATGATCATTGATCCTTGTTCATTCTTCATCGTTCATTCTACAATGCTCATTGATCCTTGTTCATTTTTCATCGTTCATTGTTCATTGATCATTGATCCTTGTTCATTCTTCATCGTTGATTCATTATTGATAGATGATCCTTGTTCATTCTTCATCGTTCATTCTACAATGCTCATTGATCCTTGTTCATTCTTCATCGTTTATTGTTCATTGATGATTGATCCTTGTTTATTCTTCATCGTTCATTCATTATGGATCATTGATCCTTGTTCATTCTTCATCGTTCATTCTTCAATGATCATTGATCCTTGTTCATTCTTCATCCTTCATTCATTATTGATCATTGATCCTTGTTCATTCTTCATCTTTCATTCTTCATTGATCATTTATCCTTTTCATTCTTCATCGTTCATTCTTAAATGATCATTGATCCTTGTTCATTCCTCATTGTTCATTCATTATTGATCATGGATCCTTTTTCATTCTTCATCGTTCATTTTTCAATGATCATTGATCCTTGTTTATTCTTCATCGTTCATTCATTATTGATCATTGATCCTTGTTCATTCTTCATCGTTCATTCTACAATGCTCATTGATCCTTGTTCATTCTTCATCGTTCATTGTTCATTGATCATTGATCCTTGTTCATTCTTCAATGATCATTGATCCTTGTTCATTCTTCATCGTACATTCTTCAATGATCATTGATCCTTGTTCATTTTTCATCGTTCATTCTTCAATAATCATTGATCCTTGTTCATTCTTCATCGTTCATTCATTATTGATCATTGATCCTTGTTCATTCTTCATCGTTCATTCTACAATGCTCATTGATCCTTGTTCATTCTTCATCGTTCATTGTTCATTGATCATTGATCCTTGTTCATTCTTCAATGATCATTGATCCTTGTTCATTCTTCATCGTTCATTCTTCAATGATCATTGATCCTTGTTCATTTTTCATCGTACATTCTTCAATAATCATTGATCCTTGTTCATTCTTCATCGTTCATTCATTATTGATCATTGATCCTTGTTCATTCTTCATCGTTCATTCTACAATGATCATTGATCCTTGTTCATTCTTCATCGTTTATTGTTCATTGATGATTGATCCTTGTTTATTCTTCATCGTTCATTCATTATGGATCATTGATCCTTGTTCATTCTTCATCGTTCATTCTTCAATGATCATTGATCCTTATTCATTCTTCATCCTTCATTCATTATTGATCATTGATCCTTGTTCATTCTTCATCTTTCATTCTTCATTGATCATTTATCCTTGTTCATTCTTCATCGTTCATTCTTAAATGATCATTGATCCTTGTTCATTCCTCATTGTTCATTCATTATTGATCATGGATCCTTTTTCATTCTTCATCGTTCATTTTTCAATGATCATTGATCCTTGTTCATTCTTCATCGTTTATTCATTATTGATCATTGATCCTTGTTCATTCTTCATCGTTCATTCTACAATGCTCATTGATCCTTGTTCATTCTTCATCGTTCATTGTTCATTGATCATTGATCCTTGTTCATTCTTCAATGATCATTGATCCTTGTTCATTCTTCATCGTGCATTCTTCAATGATCATTGATCCTTGTTCATTTTTCATCGTTCATTCTTCAATAATCATTGATCCTTGTTCATTCTTCATCGTTCATTCATTATTGATCATTGATCCTTGTTCATTCTTCATCGTTCATTCTACAATGCTCATTGATCCTTGTTCATTCTTCATCGTTCATTGTTTATTGATCATTGATCCTTGTTCATTCTTCAATGATCATTGATCCTTGTTCATTCTTCATCGTTCATTCTTCAATGATCATTGATCCTTGTTCATTTTTCATCGTACATTCTTCAATAATCATTGATCCTTGTTCATTCTTCATCGTTCATTCATTATAGATCATTGATCCTTGTTCATTCTTCATCGTTCATTCTACAATGATCATTGATCCTTGTTCATTCTTCATCGTTCATTCATTATTGATAGATGATCCTTGTTCATTCTTCATCGTTCATTTTACAATGCTCATTGGTCCTTGTTCATTCTTCATCGTTTATTGTTCATTGATGATTGATCCTTGTTTATTCTTCATCGTTCATTCATTATTGATCATTGATCCTTATTCATTCTTCATCGTTCATTCTTCAATGATCATTGATCCTTGTTCATTCTTCATCGCTCATTCTACAATGCTCATTGATCCTTGTTCATTTTTCATCGTTCATTGTTCATTGATCATTGATCCTTGTTCATTCTTCATCGTTCATTCATTATTGATAGATGATCCTTGTTCATTCTTCATCGTTCATTCTACAATGCTCATTGATCCTTGTTCATTCTTCATCGTTTATTGTTCATTGATGATTGATCCTTGTTTAATCTTCATCGTTCATTCATTATGGATCATTGATCCTTGTTCATTCTTCATCGTTCATTCTTCAATGATCATTGATCCTTGTTCATTCTTCATCCTTCATTCATTATTGATCATTGATCCTTGTTCATTCTTCATCTTTCATTCTTCATTGATCATTTATCCTTGTTCATTCTTTATTGTTCATTCTTAAATGATCATTGATCCTTGTTCATTGCTCATTGTTCATTCATTATTGATCATGGATCCTTTTTCATTCTTCATCGTTCATTTTTCAATGATCATTGATCCTTGTTCATTCTTCATCGTTCATTCATTATTGATCATTGATCCTTGTTCATTCCTCATTGTTCATTCATTATTGATCATGGATCCTTTTTCATTCTTCATCGTTCATTTTTCAATGATCATTGATCCTTGTTCATTCTTCATCGTTCATTGTTCATTGATCATTGATCCTTGTTCATTCTTCAATGATCATTGATCCTTGTTCATTCTTCATCGTTCATTCTTCAATGATCATTGATCCTTGTTCATTTTTCATCGTACATTCTTCAATAATCATTGATCCTTGTTCATTCTTCATCGTTCATTCATTATTGATCATTGATCCTTGTTCATTCTTCATCGTTCATTCTACAATGATTATTGATCCTTGTTCATTCTTCATCGTTCATTCTAGAATGCTGATTGATTCTTGTTCATTTTTCATCGTTCATTGTTCATTGATCATTGATCCTTGTTCATTCTTCATCGTTCATTCTACAATGCTCATTCGTCCTTGTTCATTCTTCATCGTTTATTGTTCATTGATGATTGATCCTTGTTTATTCTTCATCGTTCATTCATTATTTATCCTTGATCCTTGTTCATTCTTCATCGTTCATTCTTCAATGATCATTGATCCTTGTTCATTCTTCATCGTTCATTCTACAATGCTCATTGATCCTTTTTCATTTTTCATCGTTCATTGTTCATTGATCATTGATCCTTGTGCATTCTTCAATGATCATTGATCCTTGTTCATTCTTCATCGTGCATTCTTCAATGATCATTGATCCTTGTTCATTTTTCATCGTTCATTCTTCAATAATCATTGATCCTTGTTCATTCTTCATCGTTCATTCTTTATTGATCATTGATCCTTGTTCATTCTTCATCGTTCATTCTACAATGCTCATTGATCCTTGTTCATTCTTCATCGTTCATTGTTTATTGATCATTGATCCTTGTTCATTCTTCAATGATCATTGATCCTTGTTCATTCTTCATCGTTCATTCTTCAATGATCATTGATCCTTGTTCATTTTTCATCGTACATTCTTCAATAATCATTGATCCTTGTTCATTCTTCATCGTTCATTCATTATAGATCATTGATCCTTGTTCATTCTTCATCGTTCATTCTACAATGATCATTGATCCTTGTTCATTCTTCATCGTTCATTCATTATTGATAGATGATCCTTGTTCATTCTTCATCTTTCATTTTACAATGCTCATTGGTCCTTGTTCATTCTTCATCGTTTATTGTTCATTGATGATTGATCCTTGTTTATTCTTCATCGTTCATTCATTATTGATCATTGATCCTTATTCATTCTTCATCGTTCATTCTTCAATGATCATTGATCCTTGTTCATTCTTCATCGCTCATTCTACAATGCTCATTGATCCTTGTTCATTTTTCATCGTTCATTGTTCATTGATCATTGATCCTTGTTCATTCTTCATCGTTCATTCATTATTGATAGATGATCCTTGTTCATTCTTCATCGTTCATTCTACAATGCTCATTGATCCTTGTTCATTCTTCATCGTTTATTGTTCATTGATGATTGATCCTTGTTTAATCTTCATCGTTCATTCATTATGGATCATTGATCCTTGTTCATTCTTCATCGTTCATTCTTCAATGATCATTGATCCTTGTTCATTCTTCATCCTTCATTCATTATTGATCATTGATCCTTGTTCATTCTTCATCTTTCATTCTTCATTGATCATTTATCCTTGTTCATTCTTCATTGTTCATTCTTAAATGATCATTGATCCTTGTTCATTGCTCATTGTTCATTCATTATTGATCATGGATCCTTTTTCATTCTTCATCGTTCATTTTTCAATGATCATTGATCCTTGTTCATTCTTCATCGTTCATTCATTATTGATCATTGATCCTTGTTCATTCTTCATCGTTCATTCTACAATGCTCATTGATCCTTGTTCATTCTTCATCGTTCATTGTTCATTGATCATTGATCCTTGTTCATTCTTCAATGATCATTGATCCTTGTTCATTCTTCATCGTTCATTCTTCAATGATCATTGATCCTTGTTCATTTTTCATCGTTCATTCTTCAATAATCATTGATCCTTGTTCATTCTTCATCGTTCATTCATTATTGATCATTGATCCTTGTTCATTCTTCATCGTTCATTCTACAATGCTCATTGATCCTTGTTCATTCTTCATCGTTCATTGTTCATTGATCATTGATCCTTGTTCATTCTTCAATGATCATTGATCCTTGTTCATTCTTCATCGTTCATTCTTCAATGATCATTGATCCTTGTTCATTTTTCATCGTTCATTCTTCAATAATCATTGATCCTTGTTCATTCTTCATCGTTCATTCATTATTGATCATTGATCCTTGTTCATTCTTCATCGTTCATTGTTCATTGATCATTGATCCTTATTCATTCTTCATCGTTCATTGTTTATTGATCATTTATCGTTGTTCATTCTTCATCGTTCATTCTTAAATGATCATTGATCCTTGTTCATTCTTCATTGTTCATTCATTGATGATCATGGATCCTTTTTCATTCTTCATCGTTCATTTTTCAATGATCATTGATCCTTGTTCATTCTTCATCGTTCATTCATTATTGATCATTGATCCTTGTTCATTCCTCATTGTTCATTCATTATTGATCATGGATCCTTTTTCATTCTTCATCGTTCATTTTTCAATGATCATTGATCCTTGTTCATTCTTCATCGTTCATTGTTCATTGATCATTGATCCTTGTTCATTCTTCAATGATCATTGATCCTTGTTCATTCTTCATCGTTCATTCTTCAATGATCATTGATCCTTGTTCATTTTTCATCGTACATTCTTCAATAATCATTGATCCTTGTTCTTTCTTCATCGTTCATTCATTATTGATCATTGATCCTTGTTCATTCTTCATCGTTCATTCTACAATGATTATTGATCCTTGTTCATTCTTCATCGTTCATTCTAGAATGCTCATTGATTCTTGTTCATTTTTCATCGTTCATTGTTCATTGATCATTGATCCTTGTTCATTCTTCATCGTTCATTCATTATTGATAGATGATCCTTGTTCATTCTTCATCGTTCATTTTACAATGCTCATTGGTCCTTGTTCATTCTTCATCGTTTACTGTTCATTGATGATTGATCCTTGTTTATTCTTCATCGTTCATTCATTATTGATCATTGATCCTTGTTCTTTCTTCATCGTTCATTCATTATTGATCATTGATCCTTGTTCATTCTTCATCGTTCATTCTACAATGATTATTGATCCTTGTTCATTCTTCATCGTTCATTCTAGAATGCTCATTGATTCTTGTTCATTTTTCATCGTTCATTGTTCATTGATCATTGATCCTTGTTCATTCTTCATCGTTCATTCATTATTGATAGATGATCCTTGTTCATTCTTCATCGTTCATTCTACAATGCTCATTCGTCCTTGTTCATTCTTCATCGTTTATTGTTCATTGATGATTGATCCTTGTTTATTCTTCATCGTTCATTCATTATTTATCCTTGATCCTTGTTCATTCTTCATCGTTCATTCTTCAATGATCATTGATCCTTGTTCATTCTTCATCGTTCATTCTACAATGCTCATTGATCCTTTTTCATTTTTCATCGTTCATTGTTCATTGATCATTGATCCTTGTTCAGTCTTCATCGTTCATTCATTATTGATAGATGATCCTTGTTCATTCTTCATCGTTCATTCTACAATGCTCATTGATCCTTGTTCATTCTTCATCGTTTATTGTTCATTGATGATTGATCCTTGTTTATTCTTCATCGTTCATTCATTATGGATCATTGATCCTTGTTCATTCTTCATCGTTCATTCTTCAATGATCATTGATCCTTGTTCATTCTTCATCCTTCATTCATTATTGATCATTGATCCTTGTTCATTCTTCATCGTTCATTCTTCAATGATCATTGATCCTTGTTCATTTTTCATCGTACATTCTTCAATAATCATTGATCCTTGTTCATTCTTCATCGTTCATTCATTATAGATCATTGATCCTTGTTCATTCTTCATCGTTCATTCTACAATGATCATTGATCCTTGTTCATTCTTCATCGTTCATTCATTATTGATAGATGATCCTTGTTCATTCTTCATCGTTCATTTTACAATGCTCATTGGTCCTTGTTCATTCTTCATCGTTTATTGTTCATTGATGATTGATCCTTGTTTATTCTTCATCGTTCATTCATTATTGATCATTGATCCTTATTCATTCTTCATCGTTCATTCTTCAATGATCATTGATCCTTGTTCATTCTTCATCGCTCATGTTGGACCTCTTGAGTTTTGATGATGACTACACTTTATTTAAGCGAACATGTTTTTAGAGATTGTGCAGGTTGATATCCGATTATGATTATGATCGTTGATAGTACCTATGCCTTAGCTTATGGAAACGTACATGTCAAAAGGTTTCAATTGATGTTAGGAGAAGTATATCGCTTGGGATGTAAAATGGAGACAGCAGGTCTACTGTTCCCAAGTTGGATGTTCTAGCTAAACTGAAGTCTGGAGACAGCACACTGTTCCTGAGCAGAAGGTTGACTACGTTGACTAAAAATTCTGGTTATCATATTTTAATTATTATTTTTAGTTAATGTATTTTAAATTAAATTGTTGCAGTAAAAATTTATTTAAGTTAATTGGCAAATCGTTTTTGTTAAAGAAAATGAAATCACGATTTATTTGTTAAGATCCTTTATTTTAGGATCTATTTTTAGTAAATCCTGGATTTGTTAAAAATAGAATTAACTAACTTTGAATTGGTCTTAGCAAATCTTTCTAACCGGTCTTTATTCCTAAAAAATAGCAAACAATCATTCCCACTAAGATTAACCGTTTTCTAAGTATAGCATGAAGTTCCAGCCATTAATTTGGGGAACAGGAATTACTACTGAAGAAACTGCTACTTTAGGGAACAGCGGTTATTAAGGGAACAGCGGTTATTGTTTATGTACACGTGTGATTTGACTTAATCAAATCTTATGGAAATAACCGTGTGTTTGCTTAATCCACATTACTCCCATGATCTCTTGATAGTGGGATGATGGATTGGATTATTCCACTTTCTTAGGAATATTATTTTCTATAAATTGCAAGATAATTCCGGTTTTTAAAGAAAAGAGAAGTAATCCAACGTTTTGTGCTTAAGTGTTTTTCATACGTTTTTGTTGGATTTTACAAGAAATATTTTGTTCTTAAAATTGCCAATCAATTTATAATATTTTCTTGATGCAACTCTTTGATTTATTTTAGAGAATTTCTATCCTTTTTGTAAGGGTTTTTGAGAGTTTATGTAATTAGACTCGGGTGAGTCTAAGGGGGAAATTAGATAGCTTTGAGTGAAGCTAGAGAGGATTAGCTTGAAGAGAAGCTAAGTTTGTTGCTTGGAGTAAAGCAATTAGAGAGAAGAGGAGTCGGCCTAGGTGTTACGCTTCGAGTGAAGCAAGGTGTTTATTGTGATTGTAACTAATTGCCTTAAACATAGTGGAGTTTTTGAAAATCCCAAGTGGTCGTGGTTTTTCCTTTTGTTTAGGCCCAAATGGTTTCCACGTAAAAATTGTGTGTCTCTCTTAATATTTTGCTCTTAGTTTAAGCTTTATTTATTTTGAATAATTCCGCAAAAACAGGGCACAATCGCTTAAACTTGCAACAACAACAATTCACCCCCCCTCTTGTTGCTGTTCCCGTTCCTAATTGAATCAACAATTGGTATCAGAGCCCTGTTCCCAGAAGATCAGGAAACCCTGAGGGCAGATTCTGGTGTTCCCGAAAAATGTCAATTATGAACGAGCGAATGGAAGAAGGGTATTCGACTCAAAGACCGCCAATGTTCGATGGAAAATTCTATACATATTGGAAAAATAGGATGGAGATCTTCATTAAAGCGGAAAATTATCAAGTTTGGAGAGTCATAGAAATCGGAGATTTTGAGGTAACCACTACTAACTCCAACAATGAAATTGTTCCCAAACCTATAACCGAATATGAAAAAGAAGATTTTCAGAAAATGGAATTAAATGCTCTTGCTATAAAATTACTTCATTGTGGTCTTGGACCAAACGAGCATAATAGAATTATGGGGTGCAAATCCGCTAAGCAAATTTGGGACCTGCTTGCTGTTACCCATGAGGGAACAAGTGAAGTAAAACGGTCCAAAATTGATTTGTTAATGTCTAAATACGAGAGATTTGTTATGGAGCCAAGAGAAAGTATCCAAGAGATGTTCACTAGGTTCACCAACATAACAAACGAGCTTGTCTCTCTTGGAAGAATAATTCCCACTGATGAACAAGTAAGGAAGATCCTAAGGAGCCTTCCTCAAGATGAGCGCTGGAGGGCCAAGGTTACTGCTATACAAGAGTCCAAAGATTTTACTAAGTTCAATCTAGAGGAGCTGGCTGGTTCCCTAATGACGCATGAATTGCATTTGGGAACAGCAGACAGTTCCAGGAACAAGGGACTGGCTCTGGCAGCGGGGGAACAGGACGAATCAGAATGTGATGAGGAAGAGGCTGCTTTATTGGTACGAAAATTCAAGAAGTTCTTCAGGAACAGCAGGTATGCAAATCAAAGAAACAACAGAGAAAGAAGAACAAAAAATCTTGAATGCCACAAATGTGGAAGTACCGAACACTTCATCAAAGATTGCCCAACATGGAAGAATGAAAAGGGCAAGGGAAAGACAAGAGATTCAAGAAGACCGTTGAACAAAGAGAATTTCAACAAGACGGACTTTCGTAGGGCCATGATTGCTGCATGGGGAGAAACTGAAAGTGAGAATGAAACTATTGTTCCCGAAGAAGAGGAGACAGCTAACCTATGTCTCATGGCTACGCATAAAGGCAAGGAGAAGCAGGTAAATATTTCTAATTCATTTTCTGACCATTCATTTAATCTAAGTAAAAATGAATTAAAAGAGTTGTTAAAAGAGGCACAAGTTAAACTTGAAAATTGCAATGATAAGTGTCTCAAGTTAGAACAGGAACTTAAAGTAAGCAAAGACCATGTCTCATACATAAACACCTTTAGACATGATGTCCAAAACAGATTTTTCGGTTTGTTGGACCAAAATATAATCCTAAAGGAAAATATGGAGAGACTTAAGAAGGAAAATGTTATTCTTAATATTGAGCTATCACAATACAAATTGTTAGGCTTAAATAAAGAATTGATAAATGCATCTACTAAGGATTTGTGCAATGATTTTCAACATTTAGAGTTGAATCCGGAATCCAACCGTAACAACAATAATAATCTTGAATTAAATTCAAGAGAAAAAGGGAAAATCAAAATAACTCCCAAATGGATTCTAGATGCTAAAAGTAAGAAATCACAAGGCCTAAAATATTTTAAGAATAACAAAAGTAAGAAAGCTTACGTTAATCTTCCTAGAGACAGGTACTGTACCTTCTGTGGTAAAGCTGGCCATCTGAAGGAACAGTGCACCAAAAAGGAACAGTATACTGTCTCTAACAGAAACTATGTCTATAACATTCAAATTGATAAATATGATTCATGTAAGATCGACAAGGAACCCAAGAAAGTCTGGGTTCCTATAATTAACAATTGATTATCTTACAGGTCCAAGTGAGGGGGAACAGCTCATGGTATCTCGACAGTGGGTGTTCCAAGCATATGACGGGTGACAAATCTAAATTTCTCTCACTTGAAGCCTATGATGGGGGAACAGTAACCTTCGGTGACAATATGAAGGGTGAGATAATCGCCAAAGGAAAGGTTGGAAGGTCATGTTCCCACGCCATTGATAATGTATTTTTAGTCGAGAATTTGAAACACAACTTACTCAGCATTTCTCAATTTTGTGATAAGGGTAACTCTGTAAACTTTACTTCTGAAAAGTGCATTATTTGTAAGAACGACACAGGAGACATCATTCTTGAGGGAATCAGAAAAGGGAACACTTATGTGGTGGACCTGGACACTGTTCCCAGAAACAGTCTAACGTGTCTAAGTGTTATAGAAGACGACCCACTTCTTTGGCATAAGCGTCTAGGTCATGCTAGTTATTCATTGATTAATACATTAAGATCTAAAGACCTAGTTAGAGGACTACCATCTATAAAATTCGTTAAGGATGAAATATGTGATCCTTGTGCCAAAGGAAAACAAGTTAGGTCATCTTTTAAACCAAAGAATGTTGTGACCACCTCAAAAACGCTTGAATTATTACATATGGATTTGTGTGGACCTATGAGAATACAAAGCCG
Organism: Amaranthus tricolor; assembly: GCF_026212465.1. Taxonomy (NCBI): domain Eukaryota; kingdom Viridiplantae; phylum Streptophyta; class Magnoliopsida; order Caryophyllales; family Amaranthaceae; genus Amaranthus; species Amaranthus tricolor. Next base: position 18,635,225 of record NC_080048.1, read on the forward strand.
TAGTGGCAAGAGATATGTGTTTGTTATTGTTGATGATTATAGTAGATTTACATGGACTTTATTTCTAGTTAGTAAAGATGAAGCCTTTAATGAGTTTGTCTATTTCGCTAACAAAATACAAAAATCTACCAATAATCAAATTGTTCACATAAGGTCAGATCATGGTAAAGAATTTGAAAATTCAAGTTTTATGAGTTATTGCAATGAACATGGAATAAGCCACAATTTTTCCGCCCCTAGAACACCACAACAAAATGGTGTTGTAGAAAGGAAAAATAGAACTTTAGAAGAAATGGCTAGAACTATGTTAATTGCTAGTGGTTTACCTAGAAATTTTTGGGCCGAGGCTGTTAATACTGCATGTTATATTTTAAATAGAGTATTGATAAGACCAATCACTTCTAAGACACCCTATGAATTGTTTAAAGGTGTTAAACCAAATATTGCCTATTTTCGTGTGTTTGGATGCAAATGTTTTGTACATGTTAATGGAAAACGGAATATAGGTAAATTTGATGAAAGAAGTGATGAAGCAGTATTTCTTGGCTACTCATCTCAAAGTAAGGCATATAGAGTCTATAACAAAAGAACAATGAGTGTGGAAGAATCCGTTCACATAATTTTCGATGAAACTAACTTTTTGTCAAGAGAACAGGATACAAATAATTTTAAGATAGGTCTTGCAAATTTAGAAGAAGATGATGAAGAATTGAAAGTGCATGATCAAGAAACAGCTGGTGAACAGCCGGTTCCAGCAGAAGCAGAAAGTACTGATCGAGTTCAGGAACTGCCAGAACATCAGGAACAGCAGACTGTTCCCAATCCAGCTGTTCCCACAGAAGAGCAAAACGATCCAGTAGCTGAACAGAATGTTAATCAAGCTGATGAACCAGAACATGCTACTGTTCCCACAAGAGATTTTATGCCAAAACCTTGGAGATATCAAAAATACCATCCTCTTGATTTGATTGTAAGTGATTTGAATAAAGGAACACAAACTCGATCTCAAATGAGAAATTTTTGTGCACATTTTGCGTTCCTATCATCACTTGAACCCAAAAATCACGAAGAAGCTCTAAAGGATTCCGAATGGGTTGTAGCCATGCAAGATGAATTGAATGAATTTGAAAGGAACAAAGTATGGCATTTAGAACCCAAACCGAAACACAAAAAGGTAATTGGTTTGAAATGGGTATTTCGGAACAAACTAGATGAGCATGGAATAATTGTAAGAAACAAAGCAAGGCTCGTGGTCAAAGGGTACAATCAACAAGAAGGTATTGATTATACTGAGACATTTGCTCCAGTAGCAAGGTTAGAAGCTATTAGAATTTTAATTTCTTTTGCTGCATTTATGAACTTTAAATTATATCAAATGGATGTGAAATGTGCTTTCTTGAATGGTTTTCTTGATGAAGAAGTTTTTGTTGAACAACCACCTGGCTTTGAGAATACCTCGTGTCTTGATCATGTCTATAAGCTTGATAAAGCTCTTTATGGGTTGAAACAAGCTCCTAGGCAATGGTATGAAAGATTATCAAAATTTTTGATTCAAAATGACTTTATTAGAGGTAAAATTGATAAAACCTTATTCTTTAAGAATAAAGGTTCCAATATATTAGTTGTTCAAATATATGTTGATGATATTATTTTTGGTGCCACAAATGAATTGCTATGTAAAGAATTTGCTAACCTTATGAGCACTGAATTTGAAATGAGCATGATGGGAGAATTAAATTTCTTTCTTGGTTTGCAAATTAAACAAACTGCTAATGGTATCTTTATTCATCAACAAAAATATATAAAAGAACTTCTTAAGAAATATGGCATGAATAACGCTAAAACCAACCATACACCCATGGCTACTAATGTAAGATTAGATGAAGATACAAATGGAACAAATATTGACCAAACTATGTATAGAGGCATGATTGGATCTTTATTATATCTAACTGCTAGTAGACCCGATATTTCATTTAGTGTTGGTTTATGTGCAAGATTTCAATCTAACCCTAAAGAATCACATCTAACTGCAGTGAAACGTATTTTGAGATATCTAAAGGGAACAGATGATTTATCATTATTTTATCCTAAAAGTGATGTCTTTGATTTGAAAGGCTTTAGTGATGCAGATTATGCAGGAGATCTTGTTAATAGAAAAAGCACGTCAGGTATGGTACAATTTCTTGGCTCATGTTTAGTTTCATGGAGCTCCAAGAAACAAAACACTGTTGCATTATCAACCGCTGAAGCTGAGTACGTAGCAGCAGCAGCTTGCTGTTCCCAAATGTTATGGATAAAGCAGCAGCTAAGAGACTTTGGTATTAAGTATGCATGTGTTCCTATTTATTGCGATAATATCAGTGCCATATGCATATCCAAAGATCCAGTGCATCACTCACGAGTAAAGCACATCCATATTAGGCATCATTTTCTTAAGGATAATGTTGAAAATAAAAATATCATTGTTAAGCATGTAAACACTAACGAGCAAATAGCAGATATCATGACCAAACCGCTTCCAAGGGAACAGCATGAGAAAATGAGATTGGAACTTGGCATGATCAAGCTGCATTAAAGGAAGTATCATATATGATTCCTAGAGACAAAATGAAAATTGAAAATGATCAATCAACCACAATAATCTTGATTGAAAAATCAATTATCGAAAGGATCAGGTACGCATTTTTTAAAGGTATATACTTTGGATGTTCTCATGATTGCATGATTATTTTGATCTGACGGTAGTAGCACAATATTACCATTTTTCTTTTTAAAATTAAAAAGACAAACAAAAACAACAATTTTTTTTCTTTTTCCCCAGCAGTTCTTTTAAGTAGGAGTTGAATCTCAACGTACTCCATTTTCACAATTCAAAATCAATTGTCTTGATTTGATAACTGCCTCAACACGTCACTTCATCCAATACAATTACTCCCTCTCGTCCCATCTTTCATTTCATCTTCACTAACCTTTCACGTTCACTCAACCCTAAACCGTCATTCCTTCCACTTCCATTTCACTCCGTCATTTTCCTTTGCTTTTCTCTCTAAAAACTTCAATGAAAACCAAGAATATGAAACCAAAAATGAAGCAACCTGTCCCTCTTCGAGTTATCTACCCACCTTCTCTCACTCACAAACCTAAGTCTTCATCAAAGGAACCAGAGGACACCCCTATGTCTCCGCAAACAAGTGGTAAAAGAACAAGAGAATCCAAGAAACCTTCAACCCACTCTACCAAGAAAATGAAGGTAACGCATTACTCAAATGCTGAAGAACTTTCTAAAGAAATGTCTGTAGGATTTGGCCTAGACAAAGAATGGTACGAATCTACAATCTTTCCTAAATTCCATGAAATTTTACAAACTCAAAAATGGGAATCACTTATGAGCGTATATTGCTGCAACCCCATTTACCCTGACATTATGCATGAGTTTATTTCTAATTTTGCTGTTCATGATGGAGTTTGTTCTAGTTCAATCAAAGATATTGATATTGAATTTGATAGTCTGACTTTAGGAGAGTGGTTAGGTGTTCCTGCTACTGGTTTTGATGTTTATCATGTTGGGTCTAAGATTGCGTTTTCTGGAAGAGATGAAAAAGATGTTTGGAGATGCTTGGGGGTTAGGCAAAAAAGGGGGAAAGTAAGTCACAATGTCCTGTCTCCTTTACATAAGTTGCTGTACAACATTGCTAGAAGGTTTATCTTGCCACGAAACTCAAAACGTAGTGAGGTAAGTCTTCGAGATGCAACCCTGATATACTGTATGGTGAACAACATAAAGATTAATTTTCCTTCCTTGATGATTTCTCATTTAAATGATTGTATAGCCAAACGTTGTATGGTTGGCTATGGTGGTTTGTTGTCATGGATTTTCTCAAAGTTTGGTGTTCCACTGGGTGATTATAGTTTTCCTATGGGTCCCAGCAATATGATAGGTGCAAAATGTTTGAGTAATTTGCGCCTTAAATTAAATGAGGAAGGGATTCTTGAAAATATTGTGGAACAGATTGAGATTGATTCTGATAATGAGGAACAGGAGGAAGAGGGGAAGGAAAAGGAGGAACAGGAGGAAGAGGAAGAGAAGGAAGAGAAGGAACAGGAGAAAAAGGAAGAAGAGGAGAAGGAGGAACAGGAGAAAGAAGGGGATGGAGTTAAGGAACAGGAGGTTGTTCCTTCTGAGGAAGAAGACCAGGGGGTGGAATCTAAGGTTTCTCTTGAAGAAGACTCTAGGGCTGAACCCAATAGTTTTCCCTCATCAAAGCCAACCACTCCACCAACTCATCATTTCACTCCACCATCACCTTCACCAACACCAAGATCACCATCACCATCATTTCACAAACACAGCTTTGATCAGGCAACCGTTCCTACTGCTCCCTTATATTCCATTCTTCTCAAGCTTGATGATTTGCAGGATCGCTTCTTCAAATTTCAAGATGAGATCCGTGTTTCCCTAGCCTCTTTAGCTGACCAGATGACTCAGATGGAGGCTCGTCTTGGCGCTAAATTGGATACAGTTGAGGTGGAAACGGAATATGTTGATGAAGATGCTCCTGCTTCATAGTTTCCCTTTTATATTTTTCATTGCTGCTGTCTCTGTCTTTAAACAATTTCTTTCTTTTGGTACCAGCTGGGGTACAAATCTTTAACATTGTTAACATTGAACCTTTTTATGCTGCTACTATGTTAGGTTGGTTAATCTTTGCTTATCATGCTTGCATTCATTGTTATTGCTTTTTAATTTGTGCATCCTTATTCTCTCTTTGACTATAACTATATGTTTAGTGCTGTGGTTTGATTGCTTATCTTCTTTTTTGAATGATGTCAAAAGGGGGAATATTTGGCACAAACTTAAATAATGCTTGAGTATGCTTAGTCTGATATACATTTATTCTGTTGAACATTAGGAACTGTGGCTATGCTCTGATATTCATGCTCTGATGCTCTGATGATTAATAAGTTTAGCTCAGTTTAGCTCTGATATACATACCGAGATACATACTTTGATTGTTATGATTTATATGCTCTGATGATTACTTGAATGCTATGATAAAAGTTCTTACAGTGCTTTAAGTTTTGTTTGGTAAGTTTTGTTTTGTTTTAATTCTATTTGAAATCTTAAGTTATAAACTACTTCCGATATTTTGATTATGCTTAAGTTATTTTAAATATTTCTAATTAATAGAGTAATTTGTTTTTAATGTATGCTTGGTAAATTATATTGTCACGAGTTAATTTACTAAGTAATGTAGAGTTGTTTTGATCTCTAACATACTCTTCAACATTGGTTTACTCTATTTTGTTTTTAAGTTTGTTTGAAAAGTTTGTCATCATCAAAAAGGGGGAATTTGTTGGACCTCTTGAGTTTTGATGATGACTACACTTTATTTAAGCGAACATGTTTTTAGAGATTGTGCAGGTTGATATCCGATTATGATTATGATCGTTGATAGTACCTATGCCTTAGCTTATGGAAACGTACATGTCAAAAGGTTTCAATTGATGTTAGGAGAAGTATATCGCTTGGGATGTAAAATGGAGACAGCAGGTCTACTGTTCCCAAGTTGGATGTTCTAGCTAAACTGAAGTCTGGAGACAGCACACTGTTCCTGAGCAGAAGGTTGACTACGTTGACTAAAAATTCTGGTTATCATATTTTAATTATTATTTTTAGTTAATGTATTTTAAATTAAATTGTTGCAGTAAAAATTTATTTAAGTTAATTGGCAAATCGTTTTTGTTAAAGAAAATGAAATCACGATTTATTTGTTAAGATCCTTTATTTTAGGATCTATTTTTAGTAAATCCTGGATTTGTTAAAAATAGAATTAACTAACTTTGAATTGGTCTTAGCAAATCTTTCTAACCGGTCTTTATTCCTAAAAAATAGCAAACAATCATTCCCACTAAGATTAACCGTTTTCTAAGTATAGCATGAAGTTCCAGCCATTAATTTGGGGAACAGGAATTACTACTGAAGAAACTGCTACTTTAGGGAACAGCGGTTATTAAGGGAACAGCGGTTATTGTTTATGTACACGTGTGATTTGACTTAATCAAATCTTATGGAAATAACCGTGTGTTTGCTTAATCCACATTACTCCCATGATCTCTTGATAGTGGGATGATGGATTGGATTATTCCACTTTCTTAGGAATATTATTTTCTATAAATTGCAAGATAATTCCGGTTTTTAAAGAAAAGAGAAGTAATCCAACGTTTTGTGCTTAAGTGTTTTTCATACGTTTTTGTTGGATTTTACAAGAAATATTTTGTTCTTAAAATTGCCAATCAATTTATAATATTTTCTTGATGCAACTCTTTGATTTATTTTAGAGAATTTCTATCCTTTTTGTAAGGGTTTTTGAGAGTTTATGTAATTAGACTCGGGTGAGTCTAAGGGGGAAATTAGATAGCTTTGAGTGAAGCAAGAGAGGATTAGCTTGAAGAGAAGCTAAGTTTGTTGCTTGGAGTAAAGCAATTAGAGAGAAGAGGAGTCGGCCTAGGTGTTACGCTTCGAGTGAAGCAAGGTGTTTATTGTGATTGTAACTAATTGCCTTAAACATAGTGGAGTTTTTGAAAATCCCAAGTGGTCGTGGTTTTTCCTTTTGTTTAGGCCCAAAAGGTTTCCACGTAAAAATTGTGTGTCTCTCTTAATATTTTGCTCTTAGTTTAAGCTTTATTTATTTTGAATAATTCCGCAAAAACAGGGCATCGCTTAAACTTGCAACAACAACAATTCACCCCCCCTCTTGTTGCTGTTCCCGTTCCTAATTGAATCAACAGCTCATTCTACAATGCTCATTGATCCTTGTTCATTTTTCATCGTTCATTGTTCATTGATCATTGATCCTTGTTCATTCTTCATCGTTCATTCATTATTGATAGATGATCCTTGTTCATTCTTCATCGTTCATTCTACAATGCTCATTGATCCTTGTTCATTCTTCATCGTTTATTGTTCATTGATGATTGATCCTTGTTTAATCTTCATCGTTCATTCATTATGGATCATTGATCCTTGTTCATTCTTCATCGTTCATTCTTCAATGATCATTGATCCTTGTTCATTCTTCATCCTTCATTCATTATTGATCATTGATCCTTGTTCATTCTTCATCTTTCATTCTTCATTGATCATTTATCCTTGTTCACTCTTCATTGTTCATTCTTAAATGATCATTGATCCTTGTTCATTGCTCATTGTTCATTCATTATTGATCATGGATCCTTTTTCATTCTTCATCGTTCATTTTTCAATGATCATTGATCCTTGTTCATTCTTCATCGTTCATTCATTATTGATCATTGATCCTTGTTCATTCTTCATCGTTCATTCTACAATGCTCATTGATCCTTGTTCATTCTTCATCGTTCATTGTTCATTGATCATTGATCCTTGTTCATTCTGCAATGATCATTGATCCTTGTTCATTCTTCATCGTTCATTCTTCAATGATCATTGATCCTTGTTCATTTTTCATCGTTCATTCTTCAATAATCATTGATCCTTGTTCATTCTTCATCGTTCATTCATTATTGATCATTGATCCTTGTTCATTCTTCATCGTTCATTCTACAATGCTCATTGATCCTTGTTCATTCTTCATCGTTCATTGTTCATTGATCATTGATCCTTGTTCATTCTTCAATGATCATTGATCCTTGTTCATTCTTCATCGTTCATTCTTCAATGATCATTGATCCTTGTTCATTTTTCATCGTTCATTCTTCAATAATCATTGATCCTTGTTCATTCTTCATCGTTCATTCATTATTGATCATTGATCCTTGTTCATTCTTCATCGTTCATTGTTCATTGATCATTGATCCTTATTCATTCTTCATCGTTCATTGTTTATTGATCATTTATCCTTGTTCATTCTTCATCGTTCATTCTTAAATGATCATTGATCCTTGTTCATTCTTCATTGTTCATTCATTGATGATCATGGATCCTTTTTCATTCTTCATCGTTCATTTTTCAATGATCATTGATCCTTGTTCATTCTTCATCGTTCATTGTTCATTGATCATTGATCCTTGTTCATTCTTCAATGATCATTGATCCTTGTTCATTCTTCATCGTTCATTCTTCAATGATCATTGATCCTTGTTCATTTTTCATCGTTCATTCTTCAATAATCATTGATCCTTGTTCATTCTTCATCGTTCATTCATTATTGATCATTGATCCTTGTTCATTCTTCATCGTTCATTGTTCATTGATCATTGATCCTTATTCATTCTTCATCGTTCATTGTTTATTGATCATTTATCCTTGTTCATTCTTCATCGTTCATTCTTAAATGATCATTGATCCTTGTTCATTCTTCATTGTTCATTCATTGATGATCATGGATCCTTTTTCATTCTTCATCGTTCATTTTTCAATGATTATTGATCCTTGTTCATTCTTCATCGTTCATTCATTATTGATCATTGATCCTTGTTCATTCCTCATTGTTCATTCATTATTGATCATGGATCCTTTTTCATTCTTCATCGTTCATTTTTCAATGATCATTGATCCTTGTTCATTCTTCATCGTTCATTGTTCATTGATCATTGATCCTTGTTCATTCTTCAATGATCATTGATCCTTGTTCATTCTTCATCGTTCATTCTTCAATGATCATTGATCCTTGTTCATTTTTCATCGTACATTCTTCAATAATCATTGATCCTTGTTCTTTCTTCATCGTTCATTCATTATTGATCATTGATCCTTGTTCATTCTTCATCGTTCATTCTACAATGATTATTGATCCTTGTTCATTCTTCATCGTTCATTCTAGAATGCTCATTGATTCTTGTTCATTTTTCATCGTTCATTGTTCATTGATCATTGATCCTTGTTCATTCTTCATCGTTCATTCATTATTGATAGATGATCCTTGTTCATTCTTCATCGTTCATTCTACAATGCTCATTCGTCCTTGTTCATTCTTCATCGTTTATTGTTCATTGATGATTGATCCTTGTTTATTCTTCATCGTTCATTCATTATTTATCCTTGATCCTTGTTCATTCTTCATCGTTCATTCTTCAATGATCATTGATCCTTGTTCATTCTTCATCGTTCATTCTACAATGCTCATTGATCCTTTTTCATTTTTCATCGTTCATTGTTCATTGATCATTGATCCTTGTTCAGTCTTCATCGTTCATTCATTATTGATAGATGATCCTTGTTCATTCTTCATCGTTCATTCTACAATGCTCATTGATCCTTGTTCATTCTTCATCGTTTATTGTTCATTGATGATTGATCCTTGTTTATTCTTCATCGTTCATTCATTATGGATCATTGATCCTTGTTCATTCTTCATCGTTCATTCTTCAATGATCATTGATCCTTGTTCATTCTTCATCCTTCATTCATTATTGATCATTGATCCTTGTTCATTCTTCATCGTTCATTCTTCATTGATCATTTATCCTTGTTCATTCTTCATCGTTCATTCTTAAATGATCATTGATCCTTGTTCATTCCTCATTGTTCATTCATTATTGATCATGGATCCTTTTTCATTCTTCATCGTTCATTTTTCAATGATCATTGATCCTTGTTCATTCTTCATCGTTCATTCATTATTGATCATAGATCCTTGTTCATTCTTCATCGTTCATTCTACAATGCTCATTGATCCTTGTTCATTCTTCATCGTTCATTGTTCATTGATCATTGATCCTTGTGCATTCTTCAATGATCATTGATCCTTGTTCATTCTTCATCGTGCATTCTTCAATGATCATTGATCCTTGTTCATTTTTCATCGTTCATTCTTCAATAATCATTGATCCTTGTTCATTCTTCATCGTTCATTCTTTATTGATCATTGATCCTTGTTCATTCTTCTTCGTTCATTCTACAATGCTCATTGATCCTTGTTCATTCTTCATCGTTCATTGTTCATTGATCATTGATCCTTGTTCATTCTTCAATGATCATTGATCCTTGTTCATTCTTCATCGTTCATTCTTCAATGATCATTGATCCTTGTTCATTTTTCATCGTACATTCTTCAATAATCATTGATCCTTGTTCATTCTTCATCGTTCATTCATTATTGATCATTGATCCTTGTTCATTCTTCATCGTTCATTCTACAATGATCATTGATCCTTGTTCATTTTTCATCGTTCATTCATTATTGATAGATGATCCTTGTTCATTCTTCATTGTTCATTTTACAATGCTCATTGGTCCTTGTTCATTCTTCATCGTTTATTGTTCATTGATGATTGATCCTTGTTTATTCTTCATCGTTCATTCATTATTGATCATTGATCCTTGTTCATTCTTCATCGTTCATTCTTCAATGATCATTGATCCTTGTTCATTCTTCATCGTTCATTCTACAATGCTCATTGATCCTTGTTCATTTTTCATCGTTCATTGTTCATTGATCATTGATCCTTGTTCATTCTTCATCGTTGATTCATTATTGATAGATGATCCTTGTTCATTCTTCATCGTTCATTCTACAATGCTGATGTGTAAACAAGACGAGAAACCTTGTTACAAAATGATAAGTTAAAGGGGTCACACGTTTTTTGGTATATTTTTTGAGTATGATCAGATTAGTTAGGGGAACTCTCACCCTAAACTTGAGGATATAACAAGGAGGAACACTCACTCACTTGTTTGGGTGTAGCTTAGATTAGGGAACTCTCACCAAATCGTCAACTACAAGCTTTAGTTTTAGGAACTCTCACTAAAACTCTAACTCTTCAAATTTGGAACACTCAAATTTGGACAATTAAAATTGACTAAACACAAGTCAAGTTCAATAAACAAAACACAAGTTTTTTGGCAAATTTCTGGATTTGTTTTTCATTCATCAAAGTATACTATATATAGCATTCTTACATTAAATAATTACAACCTTTCACTTGCCTAAATAAATTCACAAAAGAAAATAAAAAGACAACAAAATAAAAGAGAATTAAGTGGCTAATCAATGTCCACATTAATCTCCATTACACACACTTAAGACTAATTAAACAAAGATTAAAACTAGGGAAGAAATGGCCAGCAATTAAACTCTTCACATGGCTCCTTCAAGTGTGCAAAGTAACATCCAAAACAGCCCATTCATTTGCCTGGTAACTCCCATTTACTCCTCCATTTAAGCTTCTTTATTATTGCATTTTACTCCTACAATAATGCCTAGTAACCCCCACTAAAAAAGGTTAATATTCAGCCATAAATACTCCTAAAAACATGCCCCTTTGAATTCCAAAACTGCAGCTTTAAATGAGATTAAAAACCAGCTTTAAATCTCCTTAAAACATGCCCCTTCGTATTCCAAAACTGTTTGGAATTAATTCCTTGTAACCGACACCCTTTAATTTATACTTTCAACAAAGTACTTAGTCATACTTAGCAAAGTACAACCATTTGATGACTTATTTGGACCGTGCATGCTATGATCAAAATAAGACTTGGACAAAATTAATTCCCTTGCATTGGATTGGACTTGGACATCTTGGACACTTGTACCTTGACCATCTTGGTCATCCTCCTCTTCTTCAAAGGGAATTGCCCTCAATTCTTCATCATCATAATATAGTGCAAGATCACCCACATTGAACGTACTTGAGACGCCATGCCTTCCACCCAAATCAACCTTGTATGCATTGTCATTGATCTTTTCCACTACTTCAAATGGACCTTCAGCTCGTGGCATGAGCTTGTTTTTCCTTTGACTAGGAAATCTTTCTTTCCTCATGTAAATCCACACTAAGTCACCAACTTCAAAGTTCTTCACGTTTCTAACTCTTTTGTTGGCTTGGTTCTTGTAAGTCTCATTGGCCTTTTCAATATTCTTCCTCACTTCCTTGTGAATCTTGACCATGAACTCGGCTAGCTCTTTTGCACCTCCATGCACAAACTTATCTTGAGGTAGAGCAATAAGATCAATAGGAACATAGGGATTAACCCCGTAGACTACTTCAAAAGGTGAATACTTTGTAGTAGCACTAGGAGTCCTATTGTAAGCAAACTCGGCATGAGCAAGCTTAACATCCCAATCCTTGGTGCTCTTACTAACCAATGTTCTAAGCAAAGAACCAAGAACTCTATTCACCACCTCGGTTTGACCGTCGGTTTGTGGATGATGTGATGTAGAAAACAGCAACTTAGTTCCCATGAGACGCCATAATGACTTCCAAAAATGACTTAGGAACTTTATATCTCGATCGGACACAATGGTGCGTGGCACCCCATGAAAACGAACCACTTCCTCAAAATATAGCTTAGCCACTTTCATGGCATCTTCAGTTTTATGACATGGAATGAAGTGAGCCATTTTTGAGAACCTATCAACAACCACCATTATTGAATCTTTACCCCTTTGAGTTCTAGGTAAAGCTACAATAAAATCCATACTAACATCTTCCCAAGGTCTCTCGGGAACTGGCAAAGGCTTGTAAAGACCCTTATGAAACACCATTTTTGCCCTTTGACAAGTAGAGCAACGACTAACCACATGATGAACCGTAGCTAACATCTTTGGCCAGTAAAAGTGAGCTTGAAGAAGCTCCATTGTCTTTTGAATCCCAACGTGACCAGCTAGACCTCCTCCATGAACTTCATGAATCAACAAACTTCTAATTGGACACTTAGGAATGCATAATCTATTTCCCTTGAAAAGAAAACCATCATGTAAGGAAAATAAATCATAAACTCCATGAACACATTTCTCCATGACGCCATTAAAATCACCATCTTCCTTGTAGTACTCTTTGATCAAATCAAAACCAAGGACCTTTGCTTCAACAACTCCAAGAAAATTATGCCTCCTAGATAAGGCATCCGCAACAACATTAGCTTTTCCACTTTTGTACTTAGAGGAAAAGTTAAAGGTTTGCAGAAATTCAACCCACTTAGCATGTCTTGAATTCAACTTCTTTTGTCCATGAATGAATCTCAAGGACTCATGATCAGAATGCAAGATAAACGGCTGTGGCCTCAAATAATGTGACCAATGATCTAGAGCTCTCACCATGGCATAGAACTCTTTATCATAGGTGGAATAATTCAACTTTCCTTGACTCAACTTCTCACTAAAGTAAGCAATTGGACGCCCCTCTTGAATCAACACGGCACCAATTCCCTTCCCACTTGCATCACATAATTGATTATCATGATAAGAACCAATAGAGAAATTAACCATGCATTGCTTTCTAACTCCCGTACTAGAATTAGAATCTAACCAACTCAACTTGTAAGGGTTTGGATGATTAGTGGTGGTAAGACCAAGTCTAGACACTAAAGTCTTTGACACAGTATTAGCCTCACTACCCCAGTCAATAATTAAATCACATACCTCGTCACCAATTTTACATTTGGTGATGAAAATGTGTTGTCTTTGTGGCGCCAAAGGCTCCTCCACACGTGCTTGCAATGCCCTTCTAACCACTAAATTGGTTTTGTCCTCCATCTCCGGAAAGCAATCATCTTCCCCATCCTCTTCCTTAGGACTTTCGGGCTCCTCTTCTTCAGTTTCAAATTCCTCCCAATTTATGTTTTGGGTGGCTATGAGCCTAACCTCTTGCATGGTTAAGGCCCTTGAATTAGGACAATCCTTTTTGAAATGTCCTCTACCTCCACACTTGTAACAGACAATGTCGCTAAGTTTGAAGTCTTTCTTGTCTTTCTTAGGTGCTTCATTTGACTTGCTAAAGGAAGAACCCTCCTTCAAGGTGAAGGGTGGTTTGCGCACCACTGGAGTAGTGGTAGGCGTATTCTTCTTTTTCCTCCTAGCATCAAACTTGGTCACAAGTTTACAAGCTTCCACAAAAGTAAGGTTAGTGTAACCTTCAAGCTTGTCTTGCAACTCTTGATCCAACCCAGCTACAAAACGCCCCATTTTGAGCTCTTCATTTTCAGTTACTTCACACACAATGGCAAGCCTATCAAACTCTTTGATGTAGTCTTCCACGGAATCTCCATTTTGTTGCAAAGTACTCCACTTCACATATTGGCTTTGCTTGTAATTGTGAGGAATGAAACGGTCTCTCATCCGTTTCTTCATCTTGTTCCAAGTTGATATGGGAGCTTTACCCCTAAGGGTACGTGCCCTTTGTTCCCCTTGCAACCAACTGTCACCATAGCCCTTCAGTTTCACCTTGGCTATCTTATATTTCTGCACTTCTTCTTGAATATCCTTGTACTCAAAGTACCTTTCCAAGGATTTCTCCCATTCCAAGTACTTCTCTGGATCAAGTGACCCATCAAAGGAAGGGACGTCTACTTTGAGACTCCTATCCTCCCTCCTAGGTGGAGGTTCTTCATCTTGATCTCTCCTATCTTGCTCGTTCAAGAGTCTTGCCATTAAGGCAGCAAGATTCCCTTGTAGATTGGCATTAGTCTCGGCCAACCTTTCTTGACTAGCAATGGATCGATTGAGAGCTTCCAAAGCTACCCTCAAATCTTGATTCTCTCCCATGATATGTAGGTATTCGACCCCTTTGGAAGTGTATGGAAAAACTCCCCCTACCTGACGCGCCAAATGATGTGTAAACAAGACGAGAAACCTTGTTACAAAATGATAAGTTAAAGGGGTCACACGTTTTTTGGTATATTTTTTGAGTATGATCAGATTAGTTAGGGGAACTCTCACCCTAAACTTGAGGATATAACAAGGAGGAACACTCACTCACTTGTTTGGGTGTAGCTTAGATTAGGGAACTCTCACCAAATCGTCAACTACAAGCTTTAGTTTTAGGAACTCTCACTAAAACTCTAACTCTTCAAATTTGGAACACTCAAATTTGGACAATTAAAATTGACTAAACACAAGTCAAGTTCAATAAACAAAACACAAGTTTTTTGGCAAATTTCTGGATGTGTTTTTCATTCATCAAAGTATGCTATATATAGCATTCTTACATTAAATAATTACAACCTTTCACTTGCCTAAATAAATTCACAAAAGAAAATAAAAAGACAACAAAATAAAAGAGAATTAAGTGGCTAATCAATGTCCACATTAATCTCCATTACACACACTTAAGACTAATTAAACAAAGATTAAAACTAGGGAAGAAATGGCCAGCAATTAAACTCTTCACATGGCTCCTTCAAGTGTGCAAAGTAACATCCAAAACAGCCCATTCATTTGCCTGGTAACTCCCATTTACTCCTCCATTTAAGCTTCTTTATTATTGCATTTTACTCCTACAATAATGCCTAGTAACCCCCACTAAAAAAGGTTAATATTCAGCCATAAATACTCCTAAAAACATGCCCCTTTGAATTCCAAAACTGCAGCTTTAAATGAGATTAAAAACCAGCTTTAAATCTCCTTAAAACATGCCCCTTCGTATTCCAAAACTGTTTGGAATTAATTCCTTGTAACCGACACCCTTTAATTTATACTTTCAACAAAGTACTTAGTCATACTTAGCAAAGTACAACCATTTGATGACTTATTTGGACCGTGCATGCTATGATCAAAATAAGACTTGGACAAAACTAATTCCCTTGCATTGGATTGGACTTGGACATCTTGGACACTTGTACCTTGACCATCTTGGTCAAATGCTCATTGATCCTTGTTCATTCTTCATCGTTTATTGTTCATTGATGATTGATCCTTGTTTATTCTTCATCGTTCATTCATTATGGATCATTGATCCTTGTTCATTCTTCATCGTTCATTCTTCAATGATCATTGATCCTTGTTCATTCTTCATCCTTCATTCATTATTGATCATTGATCCTTGTTCATTCTTCATCTTTCATTCTTCATTGATCATTTATCCTTTTCATTCTTCATCGTTCATTCTTAAATGATCATTGATCCTTGTTCATTCCTCATTGTTCATTCATTATTGATCATGGATCCTTTTTCATTCTTCATCGTTCATTTTTCAATGATCATTGATCCTTGTTTATTCTTCATCGTTCATTCATTATTGATCATTGATCCTTGTTCATTCTTCATCGTTCATTCTACAATGCTCATTGATCCTTGTTCATTCTTCATCGTTCATTGTTCATTGATCATTGATCCTTGTTCATTCTTCAATGATCATTGATCCTTGTTCATTCTTCATCGTACATTCTTCAATGATCATTGATCCTTGTTCATTTTTCATCGTTCATTCTTCAATAATCATTGATCCTTGTTCATTCTTCATCGTTCATTCATTATTGATCATTGATCCTTGTTCATTCTTCATCGTTCATTCTACAATGCTCATTGATCCTTGTTCATTCTTCATCGTTCATTGTTCATTGATCATTGATCCTTGTTCATTCTTCAATGATCATTGATCCTTGTTCATTCTTCATCGTTCATTCTTCAATGATCATTGATCCTTGTTCATTTTTCATCGTACATTCTTCAATAATCATTGATCCTTGTTCATTCTTCATCGTTCATTCATTATTGATCATTGATCCTTGTTCATTCTTCATCGTTCATTCTACAATGATCATTGATCCTTGTTCATTCTTCATCGTTTATTGTTCATTGATGATTGATCCTTGTTTATTCTTCATCGTTCATTCATTATGGATCATTGATCCTTGTTCATTCTTCATCGTTCATTCTTCAATGATCATTGATCCTTATTCATTCTTCATCCTTCATTCATTATTGATCATTGATCCTTGTTCATTCTTCATCTTTCATTCTTCATTGATCATTTATCCTTGTTCATTCTTCATCGTTCATTCTTAAATGATCATTGATCCTTGTTCATTCCTCATTGTTCATTCATTATTGATCATGGATCTTTTTTCATTCTTCATCGTTCATTTTTCAATGATCATTGATCCTTGTTCATTCTTCATCGTTCATTCATTATTGATCATTGATCCTTGTTCATTCTTCATCGTTCATTCTACAATGCTCAATGATCCTTGTTCATTCTTCATCGTTCATTGTTCATTGATCATTGATCCTTGTTCATTCTTCAATGATCATTGATCCTTGTTCATTCTTCATCGTGCATTCTTCAATAATCATTGATCCTTGTTCATTTTTCATCGTTCATTCTTCAATAATCATTGATCCTTGTTCATTCTTCATCGTTCATTCATTATTGATCATTGATCCTTGTTCATTCTTCATCGTTCATTCTACAATGCTCATTGATCCTTGTTCATTCTTCATCGTTCATTGTTTATTGATCATTGATCCTTGTTCATTCTTCAATGATCATTGATCCTTGTTCATTCTTCATCGTTCATTCTTCAATGATCATTGATCCTTGTTCATTTTTCATCGTACATTCTTCAATAATCATTGATCCTTGTTCATTCTTCATCGTTCATTCATTATAGATCATTGATCCTTGTTCATTCTTCATCGTTCATTCTACAATGATCATTGATCCTTGTTCATTCTTCATCGTTCATTCATTATTGATAGATGATCCTTGTTCATTCTTCATCGTTCATTTTACAATGCTCATTGGTCCTTGTTCATTCTTCATCGTTTATTGTTCATTGATGATTGATCCTTGTTTATTCTTCATCGTTCATTCATTATTGATCATTGATCCTTATTCATTCTTCATCGTTCATTCTTCAATGATCATTGATCCTTGTTCATTCTTCATCGCTCATTCTACAATGCTCATTGATCCTTGTTCATTTTTCATCGTTCATTGTTCATTGATCATTGATCCTTGTTCATTCTTCATCGTTCATTCATTATTGATAGATGATCCTTGTTCATTCTTCATCGTTCATTCTACAATGCTCATTGATCCTTGTTCATTCTTCATCGTTTATTGTTCATTGATGATTGATCCTTGTTTAATCTTCATCGTTCAATCATTATGGATCATTGATCCTTGTTCATTCTTCATCGTTCATTCTTCAATGATCATTGATCCTTGTTCATTCTTCATCCTTCATTCATTATTGATCATTGATCCTTGTTCATTCTTCATCTTTCATTCTTCATTGATCATTTATCCTTGTTCATTCTTCATTGTTCATTCTTAAATGATCATTGATCCTTGTTCATTGCTCATTGTTCATTCATTATTGATCATGGATCCTTTTTCATTCTTCATCGTTCATTTTTCAATGATCATTGATCCTTGTTCATTCTTCATCGTTCATTCATTATTGATCATTGATCCTTGTTCATTCTTCATCGTTCATTCTACAATGCTCATTGATCCTTGTTCATTCTTCATCGTTCATTGTTCATTGATCATTGATCCTTGTTCATTCTTCAATGATCATTGATCCTTGTTCATTCTTCATCGTTCATTCTTCAATGATCATTGATCCTTGTTCATTTTTCATCGTTCATTATTCAATAATCATTGATCCTTGTTCATTCTTCATCGTTCATTCATTATTGATCATTGATCCTTGTTCATTCTTCATCGTTCATTCTACAATGCTCATTGATCCTTGTTCATTCTTCATCGTTCATTGTTCATTGATCATTGATCCTTGTTCATTCTTCAATGATCATTGATCCTTGTTCATTCTTCATCGTTCATTCTTCAATGATCATTGATCCTTGTTCATTTTTCATCGTTCATTCTTCAATAATCATTGATCCTTGTTCATTCTTCATCGTTCATTCATTATTGATCATTGATCCTTGTTCATTCTTCATCGTTCATTGTTCATTGATCATTGATCCTTATTCATTCTTCATCGTTCATTGTTTATTGATCATTTATCCTTGTTCATTCTTCATCGTTCATTCTTAAATGATCATTGATCCTTGTTCATTCTTCATTGTTCATTCATTGATGATCATGGATCCTTTTTCATTCTTCATCGTTCATTTTTCAATGATCATTGATCCTTGTTCATTCTTCATCGTTCATTCATTATTGATCATTGATCCTTGTTCATTCCTCATTGTTCATTCATTATTGATCATGGATCCTTTTTCATTCTTCATCGTTCATTTTTCAATGATCATTGATCCTTGTTCATTCTTCATCGTTCATTGTTCATTGATCATTGATCCTTGTTCATTCTTCAATGATCATTGATCCTTGTTCATTCTTCATCGTTCATTCTTCAATGATCATTGATCCTTGTTCATTTTTCATCGTACATTCTTCAATAATCATTGATCCTTGTTCTTTCTTCATCGTTCATTCATTATTGATCATTGATCCTTGTTCATTCTTCATCGTTCATTCTACAATGATTATTGATCCTTGTTCATTCTTCATCGTTCATTCTAGAATGCTCATTGATTCTTGTTCATTTTTCATCGTTCATTGTTCATTGATCATTGATCCTTGTTCATTCTTCATCGTTCATTCATTATTGATAGATGATCCTTGTTCATTCTTCATCGTTCATTCTACAATGCTCATTCGTCCTTGTTCATTCTTCATCGTTTATTGTTCATTGATGATTGATCCTTGTTTATTCTTCATCGTTCATTCATTATTTATCCTTGATCCTTGTTCATTCTTCATCGTTCATTCTTCAATGATCATTGATCCTTGTTCATTCTTCATCGTTCATTCTACAATGCTCATTGATCCTTTTTCATTTTTCATCGTTCATTGTTCATTGATCATTGATCCTTGTTCAGTCTTCATCGTTCATTCATTATTGATAGATGATCCTTGTTCATTCTTCATCGTTCATTCTACAATGCTCATTGATCCTTGTTCATTCTTCATCGTTTATTGTTCATTGATGATTGATCCTTGTTTATTCTTCATCGTTCATTCATTATGGATCATTGATCCTTGTTCATTCTTCATCGTTCATTCTTCAATGATCATTGATCCTTGTTCATTCTTCATCCTTCATTCATTATTGATCATTGATCCTTGTTCATTCTTCATCGTTCATTCTTCATTGATCATTTATCCTTGTTCATTCTTCATCGTTCATTCTTAAATGATCATTGATCCTTGTTCATTCCTCATTGTTCATTCATTATTGATCATGGATCCTTTTTCATTCTTCATCGTTCATTTTTCAATGATCATTGATCCTTGTTCATTCTTCATCGTTCAATCATTATTGATCATAGATCCTTGTTCATTCTTCATCGTTCATTCTACAATGCTCATTGATCCTTGTTCATTCTTCATCGTTCATTGTTCATTGATCATTGATCCTTGTGCATTCTTCAATGATCATTGATCCTTGTTCATTCTTCATCGTGCATTCTTCAATGATCATTGATCGTTGTTCATTTTTCATCGTTCATTCTTCAATAATCATTGATCCTTGTTCATTCTTCATCGTTCATTCATTATTGATCATTGATCCTTGTTCATTCTTCATCGTTCATTCGACAATGCTCATTGATCCTTGTTCATTCTTCATCGTTCATTGTTCATTGATCATTGATCCTTGTTCATTCTTCAATGATCATTGATCCTTGTTCATTCTTCATCGTTCATTCTTCAATGATCATTGATCCTTGTTCATTTTTCATCGTTCATTCTTCAATAATCATTGATCCTTGTTCATTCTTCATCGTTCATTCATTATTGATCATTGATCCTTGTTCATTCTTCATCGTTCATTGTTCATTGATCATTGATCCTTATTCATTCTTCATCGTTCATTGTTTATTGATCATTTATCCTTGTTCATTCTTCATCGTTCATTCTTAAATGATCATTGATCCTTGTTCATTCTTCATTGTTCATTCATTGATGATCATGGATCCTTTTTCATTCTTCATCGTTCATTTTTCAATGATCATTGATCCTTGTTCATTCTTCATCGTTCATTCAATATTGATCATTGATCCTTGTTCATTCCTCATTGTTCATTCATTATTGATCATGGATCCTTTTTCATTCTTCATCGTTCATTTTTCAATGATCATTGATCCTTGTTCATTCTTCATCGTTCATTGTTCATTGATCATTGATCCTTGTTCATTCTTCAATGATCATTGATCCTTGTTCATTCTTCATCGTTCATTCTTCAATGATCATTGATCCTTGTTCATTTTTCATCGTACATTCTTCAATAATCATTGATCCTTGTTCTTTCTTCATCGTTCATTCATTATTGATCATTGATCCTTGTTCATTCTTCATCGTTCATTCTACAATGATTATTGATCCTTGTTCATTTTTCATCGTTCATTGTTCATTGATCATTGATCCTTGTTCATTCTTCATCGTTCATTCATTATTGATAGATGATCCTTGTTCATTCTTCATCGTTCATTCTACAATGCTCATTCGTCCTTGTTCATTCTTCATCATTTATTGTTCATTGATGATTGATCCTTGTTTATTCTTCATCGTTCATTCATTATTTATCCTTGATCCTTGTTCATTCTTCATCGTTCATTCTTCAATGATCATTGATCCTTGTTCATTCTTCATCGTTCATTCTACAATGCTCATTGATCCTTTTTCATTTTTCATCGTTCATTGTTCATTGATCATTGATCCTTGTTCAGTCTTCATCGTTCATTCATTATTGATAGATGATCCTTGTTCATTCTTCATCGTTCATTCTACAATGCTCATTGATCCTTGTTCATTCTTCATCGTTTATTGTTCATTGATGATTGATCCTTGTTTATTCTTCATCGTTCATTCATTATGGATCATTGATCCTTGTTCATTCTTCATCGTTCATTCTTCAATGATCATTGATCCTTGTTCATTCTTCATCCTTCATTCATTATTGATCATTGATCCTTGTTCATTCTTCATCGTTCATTCTTCATTGATCATTTATCCTTGTTCATTCTTCATCGTTCATTCTTAAATGATCATTGATCCTTGTTCATTCCTCATTGTTCATTCATTATTGATCATGGATCCTTTTTCATTCTTCATCGTTCATTTTTCAATGATCATTGATCCTTGTTCATTCTTCATCGTTCATTCATTATTGATCATAGATCCTTGTTCATTCTTCATCGTTCATTCTACAATGCTCATTGATCCTTGTTCATTCTTCATCGTTCATTGTTCATTGATCATTGATCCTTGTGCATTCTTCAATGATCATTGATCCTTGTTCATTCTTCATCGTGCATTCTTCAATGATCATTGATCCTTGTTCATTTTTCATCGTTCATTCTTCAATAATCATTGATCCTTGTTCATTCTTCATCGTTCATTCTTTATTGATCATTGATCCTTGTTCATTCTTCTTCGTTCATTCTACAATGCTCATTGATCCTTGTTCATTCTTCATCGTTCATTGTTCATTGATCATTGATCCTTGTTCATTCTTCAATGATCATTGATCCTTGTTCATTCTTCATCGTTCATTCTTCAATGATCATTGATCCTTGTTCATTTTTCATCGTACATTCTTCAATAATCATTGATCCTTGTTCATTCTTCATCGTTCATTCATTATTGATCATTGATCCTTGTTCATTCTTCATCGTTCATTCTACAATGATCATTGATCCTTGTTCATTTTTCATCGTTCATTCATTATTGATAGATGATCCTTGTTCATTCTTCATTGTTCATTTTACAATGCTCATTGGTCCTTGTTCATTCTTCATCGTTTATTGTTCATTGATGATTGATCCTTGTTTATTCTTCATCGTTCATTCATTATTGATCATTGATCCTTGTTCATTCTTCATCGTTCATTCTTCAATGATCATTGATCCTTGTTCATTCTTCATCGTTCATTCTACAATGCTCATTGATCCTTGTTCATTTTTCATCGTTCATTGTTCATTGATCATTGATCCTTGTTCATTCTTCATCGTTGATTCATTATTGATAGATGATCCTTGTTCATTCTTCATCGTTCATTCTACAATGCTCATTGATCCTTGTTCATTCTTCATCGTTTATTGTTCATTGATGATTGATCCTTGTTTATTCTTCATCGTTCATTCATTATGGATCATTGATCCTTGTTCATTCTTCATCGTTCATTCTTCAATGATCATTGATCCTTGTTCATTCTTCATCCTTCATTCATTATTGATCATTGATCCTTGTTCATTCTTCATCTTTCATTCTTCATTGATCATTTATCCTTTTCATTCTTCATCGTTCATTCTTAAATGATCATTGATCCTTGTTCATTCCTCATTGTTCATTCATTATTGATCATGGATCCTTTTTCATTCTTCATCGTTCATTTTTCAATGATCATTGATCCTTGTTTATTCTATATCGTTCATTCATTATTGATCATTGATCCTTGTTCATTCTTCATCGTTCATTCTACAATGCTCATTGATCCTTGTTCATTCTTCATCGTTCATTGTTCATTGATCATTGATCCTTGTTCATTCTTCAATGATCATTGATCCTTGTTCATTCTTCATCGTACATTCTTCAATGATCATTGATCCTTGTTCATTTTTCATCGTTCATTCTTCAATAATCATTGATCCTTGTTCATTCTTCATCGTTCATTCTACAATGCTCATTGATCCTTGTTCATTCTTCATCGTTCATTGTTCATTGATCATTGATCCTTGTTCATTCTTCAATGATCATTGATCCTTGTTCATTCTTCATCGTTCATTCTTCAATGATCATTGATCCTTGTTCATTTTTCATCGTACATTCTTCAATAATCATTGATCCTTGTTCATTCTTCATCGTTCATTCATTATTGATCATTGATCCTTGTTCATTCTTCATCGCTTATTCTACAATGATCATTGATCCTTGTTCATTCTTCATCGTTTATTGTTCATTGATGATTGATCCTTGTTTATTCTTCATCGTTCATTCATTATGGATCATTGATCCTTGTTCATTCTTCATCGTTCATTCTTCAATGATCATTGATCCTTATTCATTCTTCATCCTTCATTCATTATTGATCATTGATCCTTGTTCATTCTTCATCTTTCATTCTTCATTGATCATTTATCCTTGTTCATTCTTCATCGTTCATTCTTAAATGATCATTGATCCTTGTTCATTCCTCATTGTTCATTCATTATTGATCATGGATCCTTTTTCATTCTTCATCGTTCATTTTTCAATGATCATTGATCCTTGTTCATTCTTCATCGTTCATTCATTATTGATCATTGATCCTTGTTCATTCTTCGTCGTTCATTCTACAATGCTCATTGATCCTTGTTCATTCTTCATCGTTCATTGTTCATTGATCATTGATCCTTGTTCATTCTTCAATGATCATTGATCCTTGTTCATTCTTCATCGTGCATTCTTCAATGATCATTGATCCTTGTTCATTTTTCATCGTTCATTCTTCAATAATCATTGATCCTTGTTCATTCTTCATCGTTCATTCATTATTGATCATTGATCCTTGTTCATTCTTCATCGTTCATTCTACAATGCTCATTGATCCTTGTTCATTCTTCATCGTTCATTGTTTATTGATCATTGATCCTTGTTCATTCTTCAATGATCATTGATCCTTGTTCATTCTTCATCGTTCATTCTTCAATGATCATTGATCCTTTTTCATTTTTCATCGTACATTCTTCAATAATCATTGATCCTTGTTCATTCTTCATCGTTCATTCATTATAGATCATTGATCCTTGTTCATTCTTCATCGTTCATTCTACAATGATCATTGATCCTTGTTCATTCTTCATCGTTCATTCATTATTGATAGATGATCCTTGTTCATTCTTCATCGTTCATTTTACAATGCTCATTGGTCCTTGTTCATTCTTCATCGTTTATTGTTCATTGATGATTGATCCTTGTTTATTCTTCATCGTTCATTCATTATTGATCATTGATCCTTATTCATTCTTCATCGTTCATTCTTCAATGATCATTGATCCTTGTTCATTCTTCATCGCTCATTCTACAATGCTCATTGATCCTTGTTCATTTTTCATCGTTCATTGTTCATTGATCATTGATCCTTGTTCATTCTTCATCGTTCATTCATTATTGATAGATGATCCTTGTTCATTCTTCATCGTTCATTCTACAATGCTCATTGATCCTTGTTCATTCTTCATCGTTTATTGTTCATTGATGATTGATCCTTGTTTAATCTTCATCGTTCATTCATTATGGATCATTGATCCTTGTTCATTCTTCATCGTTCATTCTTCAATGATCATTGATCCTTGTTCATTCTTCATCCTTCATTCATTATTGATCATTGATCCTTGTTCATTCTTCATCTTTCATTCTTCATTGATCATTTATCCTTGTTCATTCTTCATTGTTCATTCTTAAATGATCATTGATCCTTGTTCATTGCTCATTGTTCATTCATTATTGATCATGGATCCTTTTTCATTCTTCATCGTTCATTTTTCAATGATCATTGATCCTTGTTCATTCTTCATCGTTCATTCATTATTGATCATTGATCCTTGTTCATTCTTCATCGTTCATTCTACAATGCTCATTGATCCTTGTTCATTCTTCATCGTTCATTGTTCATTGATCATTGATCCTTGTTCATTCTTCAATGATCATTGATCCTTGTTCATTCTTCATCGTTCATTCTTCAATGATCATTGATCCTTGTTCATTTTTCATCGTTCATTCTTCAATAATCATTGATCCTTGTTCATTCTTCATCGTTCATTCATTATTGATCATTGATCCTTGTTCATTCTTCATCGTTCATTCTACAATGCTCATTGATCCTTGTTCATTCTTCATCATTCATTCATTATTGATCATTGATCCTTGTTCATTCTTTATCGTTCATTGTTCATTGATCATTGATCCTTGTTCATTCTTCATCGTTCATTCATTATTGATAGATGATCCTTGTTCATTCTTCATCGTTCATTCTACAATGCTCATTGATCCTAGTTCATTCTTCATCGTTTATTGTTCATTGATAATTGATCCTTGTTTATTCTTCATCGTTCATTCATTATGGATCATTGATCCTTGTTCATTCTTCATCGTTCATTCTTCAATGATCATTTATCCTTGTTCATTCTTCATCCTTGATTCATTATTGATCATTAATCCTTGTTCATTCTTCATCTTTCATTCTTCATTGATCATTTATCCTTGTTCATTCTTCATCGTTCATTCTTAAATGATCATTGATCCTTGTTCATTCCTCATTGTTCATTCATTCTTGATCATGGATCCTTTTTCATTCTTCATCGTTCATTTTTCAATGATCATTGATCCTTGTTCATTCTTCATCGTTCATTCATTATTGATCATTGATCCTTGTTCATTCTTCATCGTTCATTCTACAATGCTCATTGATCTTTGTTCATTCTTCATCGTTCATTGTTCATTGATCATTGATCCTTGTTCATTCTTCAATGATCATTGATCCTTGTTCATTCTTCATCGTGCATTCTTCAATGATCATTGATCCTTGTTCATTTTTCATCGTTCAATCTTCAATAATCATTAATCCTTGTTCATTTTTCATCGTTCATTCATTATTGATCATTGATCCTTGTTCATTCTTCATCGTTCATTCTACAATGCTCATTGATCCTAGTTCATTCTTCATCGTTCATTGTTCATTGATCATTGATCCTTGTTCATTCTTCAATGATCATTGATCCTTGTTCATTCTTCATCGTTCATTCTTCAATGATCATTGATCCTTGTTCATTTTTCATCGTACATTCTTCAATAATCATTGATCCTTGTTCATTCTTCATCGTTCATTCATTATTGATCATTGATCCTTGTTCATTCTTCATCGTTCATTCTACAATGATCATTGATCCTTGTTCATTCTTCATCGTTCATTCATTATTGATAGATGATCCTTGTTCATTCTTCATCGTTCATTTTACAATGCTCATTGGTCCTTGTTCATTCTTCATCGTTTACTGTTCATTGATGATTGATCCTTGTTTATTCTTCATCGTTCATTCATTATTGATCATTGATCCTTGTTCATTCTTCATTGTTCATTCTTCAATGATCATTGATCCTTGTTGATTCTTCATCGTTCATTCTACAATGCTCATTGATCCTTGTTCATTTTTCATCGTTCATTGTTCATTGATCATTGATCCTTGTTCATTCTTCATCGTTCATTCATTATTGATAGATGATCCTTGTTCATTCTTCATCGTTCATTCTACAATGCTCATTGATCCTTGTTCATTCTTCATCGTTTATTCTTCATTGATGATTGATCCTTGTTCATTCTTCATCCTTCATTCATTATTGATCATTGATCCTTGTTCATTCTTCATCGTTCATTCTTCATTGATCATTTATCCTTGTTCATTCTTCATCGTTCATTCTTAAATGATCATTGATCCTTGTTCATTCCTCATTGTTCATTCATTATTGATCATGGATTCTTTTTCATTCTTCATCGTTCATTTTTCAATGATCATTGATCCTTGTTCATTCTTCATCGTTCATTCATTATTGATCATTGATCCTTGTTCATTCTTCATCGTTCATTCTACAATGCTCATTGATCCTTGTTCATTCTTCATCGTTCATTGTTCATTGATCATTGATCCTTGTTCATTCTTCAATGATCATTGATCCTTGTTCATTCTTCATCGTTCATTCTTCAATGATCATTGATCCTTGTTCATTTTTCATCGTTCATTCTTCAATAATCATTGATCCTTGTTCATTCTTCATCGTTTATTCATTATTGATCATTGATCCTTGTTCATTCTTCACCGTTCATTGTTCATTGATCATTGATCCTTATTCATTCTTCATCGTTCATTGTTTATTGATCATTTATCCTTGTTCATTCTTCATCGTTCATTCTTAAATGATCATTGATCCTTGTTCATTCTTCATTGTTCATTCATTGATGATCATGGATCCTTTTTCATTCTTCATCGTTCATTTTTCAATGATCATTGATCCTTGTTCATTCTTCATCGTTCATTCATTATTGATCATTGATCCTTGTTCATTCCTCATTGTTCATTCATTATTGATCATGGATCCTTTTTCATTCTTCATCGTTCATTTTTCAATGATCATTGATCCTTGTTCATTCTTCATCGTTCATTGTTCATTGATCATTGATCCTTGTTCATTCTTCAATGATCATTGATCCTTGTTCATTCTTCATCGTTCATTCTTCAATGATCATTGATCCTTGTTCATTTTTCATCGTACATTCTTCAATAATCATTGATCCTTGTTCATTCTTCATCGTTCATTCATTATTGATCATTGATCCTTGTTCATTCTTCATCGTTCATTCTACAATGATTATTGATCCTTGTTCATTCTTCATCGTTCATTCTAGAATGCTCATTGATTCTTGTTCATTTTTCATCGTTCATTGTTCATTGATCATTGATCCTTGTTCATTCTTCATCGTTCATTCATTATTGATAGATGATCCTTGTTCATTCTTCATCGTTCATTCTACAATGCTCATTCGTCCTTGTTCATTCTTCATCGTTTATTGTTCATTGATGATTGATCCTTGTTTATTCTTCATCGTTCATTCATTATTTATCCTTGATCCTTGTTCATTCTTCATCGTTCATTCTTCAATGATCATTGATCCTTGTTCATTCTTCATCGTTCATTCTTCAATGATCATTGATCTTTGTTCATTTTTCATCGTACATTCTTCAATAATCATTGATCCTTGTTCATTCTTCATCGTTCATTCATTATTGATCATTGATCCTTGTTCATTCTTCATCGTTCATTCTACAATGATCATTGATCCTTGTTCATTTTTCATCGTTCATTCATTATTGATAGATGATCCTTGTTCATTCTTCATTGTTCATTTTACAATGCTCATTGGTCCTTGTTCATTCTTCATCGTTTATTGTTCATTGATGATTGATCCTTGTTTATTCTTCATCGTTCATTCATTATTGATCATTGATCCTTGTTCATTCTTCATCGTTCATTCTTCAATGATCATTGATCCTTGTTCATTCTTCATCGTTCATTCTACAATGCTCATTGATCCTTGTTCATTTTTCATCGTTCATTGTTCATTGATCATTGATCCTTGTTCATTCTTCATCGTTGATTCATTATTGATAGATGATCCTTGTTCATTCTTCATCGTTCATTCTACAATGCTCATTGATCCTTGTTCATTCTTCATCGTTTATTGTTCATTGATGATTGATCCTTGTTTATTCTTCATTGTTCATTCACTATGGATCATTGATCCTTGTTCATTCTTCATCGTTCATTCTTCAATGATCATTGATCCTTGTTCATTCTTCATCCTTCATTCATTATTGATCATTGATCCTTGTTCATTCTTCATCTTTCATTCTTCATTGATCATTTATCCTTTTCATTCTTCATCGTTCATTCTTAAATGATCATTGATCCTTGTTCATTCCTCATTGTTCATTCATTATTGATCATGGATCCTTTTTCATTCTTCATCGTTCATTTTTCAATGATCATTGATCCTTGTTTATTCTTCATCGTTCATTCATTATTGATCATTGATCCTTGTTCATTCTTCATCGTTCATTCTACAATGCTCATTGATCCTTGTTCATTCTTCATCGTTCATTGTTCATTGATCATTGATCCTTGTTCATTCTTCAATGATCATTGATCCTTGTTCATTCTTCATCGTACATTCTTCAATGATCATTGATCCTTGTTCATTTTTCATCGTTCATTCTTCAATAATCATTGATCCTTGTTCATTCTTCATCGTTCATTCATTATTGAGCATTGATCCTTGTTCATTCTTCATCGTTCATTCTACAATGCTCATTGATCCTTGTTCATTCTTCATCGTTCATTGTTCATTGATCATTGATCCTTGTTCATTCTTCAATGATCATTGATCCTTGTTCATTCTTCATCGTACATTCTTCAATGATCATTGATCCTTGTTCATTTTTCATCGTACATTCTTCAATAATCATTGATCCTTGTTCATTCTTCATCGTTCATTCATTATTGATCATTGATCCTTGTTCATTCTTCATCGTTTATTCTACAATGATCATTGATCCTTGTTCATTCTTCATCGTTTATTGTTCATTGATGATTGATCCTTGTTTATTCTTCATCGTTCATTCATTATGGATCATTGATCCTTGTTCATTCTTCATCGTTCATTCTTCAATGATCATTGATCCTTATTCATTCTTCATCCTTCATTCATTATTGATCATTGATCCTTGTTCATTCTTCATCTTTCATTCTTCATTGATCATTTATCCTTGTTCATTCTTCATCGTTCATTCTTAAATGATCATTGATCCTTGTTCATTCCTCATTGTTCATTCATTATTGATCATGGATCCTTTTTCATTCTTCATCGTTCATTTTTCAATGATCATTGATCCTTGTTCATTCTTCATCGTTCATTCATTATTGATCATTGATCCTTGTTCATTCTTCATCGTTCATTCTACAATGCTCATTGATCCTTGTTCATTCTTCATCGTTCATTGTTCATTGATCATTGATCCTTGTTCATTCTTCAATGATCATTGATCCTTGTTCATTCTTCATCGTGCATTCTTCAATGATCATTGATCCTTGTTCATTTTTCATCGTTCATTCTTCAATAATCATTGATCCTTGTTCATTCTTCATCGTTCATTCATTATTGATCATTGATCCTTGTTCATTCTTCAATGATCATTGATCCTTGTTCATTCTTCATCGTTCATTCTTCAATGATCATTGATCCTTGTTCATTTTTCATCGTACATTCTTCAATAATCATTGATCCTTGTTCATTCTTCATCGTTCATTCATTATAGATCATTGATCCTTGTTCATTCTTCATCGTTGATGTGTAAACAAGACGAGAAACCTTGTTACAAAATGATAAGTTAAAGGGGTCACACGTTTTTTGGTATATTTTTTTAGTATGATCAGATTAGTTAGGGGAACTCTCACCCTAAACTTGAGGATATAACAAGGAGGAACACTCACTCACTTGTTTGGGTGTAGCTTAGATTAGGGAACTCTCACCAAATCGTCAACTACAAGCTTTAGTTTTAGGAACTCTCACTAAAACTCTAACTCTTCAAATTTGGAACACTCAAATTTGGACAATTAAAATTGACTAAACACAAGTCAAGTTCAATAAACAAAACACAAGTTTTTTGGCAAATTTCTGGATGTGTTTTTCATTCATCAAAGTATGCTATATATAGCATTCTTACATTAAATAATTACAACCTTTCACTTGCCTAAATAAATTCACAAAAGAAAATAAAAAGACAACAAAATAAAAGAGAATTAAGTGGCTAATCAATGTCCACATTAATCTCCACTACACACACTTAAGACTAATTAAACAAAGATTAAAACTAGGGAAGAAATGGCCAGCAATTAAACTCTTCACATGGCTCCTTCAAGTGTGCAAAGTAACATTCAAAACAGCCCATTCATTTGCCTGGTAACTCCCATTTACTCCTCCATTTAAGCTTCTTTATTATTGCATTTTACTCCTACAATAATGCCTAGTAACCCCCACTTAAAAAGGTTAATATTCAGCCATAAATACTCCTAAAAACATGCCCCTTTGAATTCCAAAACTGCAGCTTTAAATGAGATTAAAAACCAGCCATAAATCTCCTTAAAACATGCCCCTTCGTATTCCA
The DNA here is from genome assembly GCF_026212465.1 of Amaranthus tricolor. Classification (NCBI taxonomy): domain Eukaryota; kingdom Viridiplantae; phylum Streptophyta; class Magnoliopsida; order Caryophyllales; family Amaranthaceae; genus Amaranthus; species Amaranthus tricolor. The sequence goes on from NC_080048.1 coordinate 18,666,655, forward strand.
AAACTGTTTGGAATTAATTCCTTGTAACCGACACCCTTTAATTTATACTTTCAACAAAGTACTTAGTCATACTTAGCAAAGTACAACCATTTGATGACTTATTTGGACCGTGCATGCTATGATCAAAATAAGACTTGGACAAAATTAATTCCCTTGCATTGGATTGGACTTGGACATCTTGGACACTTGTACCTTGACCATCTTGGTCATCCTCCTCTTCTTCAAAGGGAATTGCCCTCAATTCTTCATCATCATAATATAGTGCAAGATCACCCACATTAAACGTACTTGAGACGCCATTAAAATCACCATCTTCCTTGTAGTACTCTTTGATCAAATCAAAACCAAGAATCTTAGCTTCCACCACTCCAAGTAGAGAATGTCTTCTAGATAAGGCATCCGCAACAACATTAGCTTTCCCACTCTTGTATTTAGAGGAAAAGTTAAATGTTTGCAAGAACTCCACCCACTTAGCATGCCTCGAATTCAGCTTCTTTTGGCCATGAATGAATCTTAAAGACTCATGATCAGAATGTAGTATGAACGGTTGTGGCCTCAAATAATGTGACCAATGATCTAAAGCTCTTACCATTGCATAGAACTCTTTATCATAGGTGGAATAATTCAGCTTGCCTTGGCTCAACTTCTCGCTAAAATAAGCGATTGGACGCCCTTCTTGGATCAACACGGCGCCAATTCCTCTCCCACTTGCATCACATTCAACCTCAAACGGCTTGGAAAAATTTGGAAGTGCAAGAATAGGAGTGTTGCACATTTTTTCCTTCACTTCTTCAAAGGCCTTTTGAGCTTGTGGAGTCCACTCGAACGCCCCCTTTTTAGTACACTCAGTTATAGGAGCCATGAGTGTGCTAAAATTCTTGATAAACCTTCTATAGAAAGAAGCCAGTCCATGAAAAGAACGGACCTCCGTGAGTGTTTTAGGACTAGGCCATGATTGAATTGCTTCAACCTTGCTAGGATCCACCTTCACGCCATCACTTGAAACTATGTAACCAAGAAAATTGACCTCATATAACATAAAATCACATTTTTCAAGTTTTCCATACAATTTTTGTTTTCTCAAAACAGTGAAAACTTCAAGTAAATGCTTCAAATGCTCATCCCTATCTCGACTGTAAATAAGGATGTCATCAAGGTATACCACCACGAACTTGCCAAGAAATGGCCTCAACACTTCGTTCATCAATCTCATGAAAGTGCTAGGTGCATTTGTAAGACCAAACGGCATCACGAGCCATTCATACAACCCATGCTTCGTTTTGAAAGCTGTCTTCCATTCATCCCCTTCCCTCATTCGAATCTGATGGTAACCACTTCTCAAATCAACTTTTGAGAACACCTTCGAACCACTTAACTCATCAAGCATGTCATCAAGCCTAGGAATTGGAAACCTGTACTTGATAGTAATATTGTTAACAGCTCTACTATCAATGCACATACGCCAAGTACCATCTTTTTTTGGAACCAAAAGAGCAGGAACAGCACACGGACTCATAGACTCACGCACATAACCCATACCCATCAACTCTTCTATTTGACGTTGTAACTCCTTAGTTTCTAAAGGATTACATCTATAGGCAGGTTTATTTGGCAATGGTGCGCCTGGAATGAGATCAATTTGATGCTCAATTCCTCTCAAAGGTGGTAACCCCTTAGGCAACTCATTAGGAAAAACATCCTCAAACTCCTTAATCAATTGTGCCAAGTTAGGATTTTGACTCACAAATTTTTCGTGGATTTCTTTGGAATATAATAAGAACAACTCTCCCTCACCTTCAAACTCCCTCTCAAATTCTTTAAAGGACAATAAAGAAATTTCTTTGTGTGGTTTTTGTGAAAGCCGTGGGGGTGGTAAAGGGTGTAATTTTTTTTGTTTCCCTTGGTGAGTTATAGTGTATGTATTATGGTATCCATCATGAAATGATTTTCTATCCGTTTGCCATGGCCTACCGAGCAGAATATGACAAGCATCCATTGACACAACATCACACAATTGACTATCATGATAGGAACCAATAGAAAAACTAACCATGCATTGCTTTCTAACTCCCGTACTAGAATTAGAATCTAACCAACTCAACTTGTAAGGGTGTGGATGATTAGTGGTGGTAAGACCAAGTCTAGACACTAAAGTCTTTGACACAGTATTAGCCTCACTACCCCCGTCAATAATTAAATCACATACCTCGTCACCAATTTTACATTTGGTGATGAAAATGTGTTGCCTTTGTGGCGCCAAAGGCTCCTCCACTCGTGCTTGCAATGCCCTCCTAACAACCAGATTGGTTTTGTCCTCCATCTCCGGAAAGCAATGATCTTCTTCCCCATCCTCTTCATTGGGATTCTCGGTCTCCTCTTCTTCTGTTTCAAAATCCTCCCAATTAATGTTTTGCGTGGCCATAAGCTTAACCTCTTGGATTGTTAAAGCTCTTGAGTTAGGACAATCCTTCTTGAAATGACCTCTACCTCCACACTTGTAACAGACAATGTCGCTAAGTTTGAAGTCTTTCTTGTCTTTCTTAAGTGCTTCATTTGACTTGCTAAAGGAAGAACCCTCCTTCAAGGTGAAGGGTGGTTTGCGCACCACTGGAGTAGTGGTAGGCGTTTTCTTCTTTTTCCTCCTAGCATCAAACTTGGTCACAAGTTTGCAAGCTTCCACAAACGTGAGGTTAGTGTAACCTTCAAGCTTGTCTTGTAATTCTTGATCCAACCCAGCTACAAAACGCCCCATTTTGAGCTCTTCATTTTCAGTTACTTCACACACAATGGCAAGCCTATCAAACTCTTTGATGTAGTCTTCCACGGAATCTCCATTTTGTTGCAAAGTACTCCACTTCACATATTGGCTTTGCTTGTAATTGTGAGGAATGAAACGGTCTCTCATCCGTTTCTTTAACTTGTTCCAAGTTGATATGGGAGCTTTACCCCTAAGGGTACGTGCCCTTTGTTCCCCTTGCAACCAACTGTCACCATAGCCCTTCAGTTTCACCTTGGCTATCTTATATTTCTGCACTTCTTCTTGAATATCCTTGTACTCAAAGTACCTTTCCAAGGATTTCTCCCATTCCAAGTACTTCTCTGGATCAAGTGACCCATCAAAGGAAGGGACGTCTACTTTGAGACTCCTATCCTCCCTCCTAGGTGGAGGTTCTTCATCTTGATCTCTCCTATCTTGCTCGTTCAAGAGTCTTGCCATTAAGGCAGCAAGATTCCCTTGTAGATTGGCATTAGTCTCGGCCAACCTTTCTTGACTAGCAATGGATCGATTGAGAGCTTCCAAAGCTACCCTCAAATCTTGATTCTCTCCCATGATATGTAGGTATTCGACCCCTTTGGAAGTGTATGGAAAAACTCCCCCTACCTGACGCGCCAAATGATGTGTAAACAAGACGAGAAACCTTGTTACAAAATGATAAGTTAAAGGGGTCACACGTTTTTTGGTATATTTTTTTAGTATGATCAGATTAGTTAGGGGAACTCTCACCCTAAACTTGAGGATATAACAAGGAGGAACACTCACTCACTTGTTTGGGTGTAGCTTAGATTAGGGAACTCTCACCAAATCGTCAACTACAAGCTTTAGTTTTAGGAACTCTCACTAAAACTCTAACTCTTCAAATTTGGAACACTCAAATTTGGACAATTAAAATTGACTAAACACAAGTCAAGTTCAATAAACAAAACACAAGTTTTTTGGCAAATTTCTGGATGTGTTTTTCATTCATCAAAGTATGCTATATATAGCATTCTTACATTAAATAATTACAACCTTTCACTTGCCTAAATAAATTCACAAAAGAAAATAAAAAGACAACAAAATAAAAGAGAATTAAGTGGCTAATCAATGTCCACATTAATCTCCACTACACACACTTAAGACTAATTAAACAAAGATTAAAACTAGGGAAGAAATGGCCAGCAATTAAACTCTTCACATGGCTCCTTCAAGTGTGCAAAGTAACATTCAAAACAGCCCATTCATTTGCCTGGTAACTCCCATTTACTCCTCCATTTAAGCTTCTTTATTATTGCATTTTACTCCTACAATAATGCCTAGTAACCCCCACTTAAAAAGGTTAATATTCAGCCATAAATACTCCTAAAAACATGCCCCTTTGAATTCCAAAACTGCAGCTTTAAATGAGATTAAAAACCAGCCATAAATCTCCTTAAAACATGCCCCTTCGTATTCCAAAACTGTTTGGAATTAATTCCTTGTAACCGACACCCTTTAATTTATACTTTCAACAAAGTACTTAGTCATACTTAGCAAAGTACAACCATTTGATGACTTATTTGGACCGTGCATGCTATGATCAAAATAAGACTTAGACAAAATTAATTCCCTTGCATTGGATTGGACTTGGACATCTTGGACACTTGTACCTTGACCATCTTGGTCAATCGTTCATTCTACAATGATCATTGATCCTTGTTCATTCTTCATCGTTCATTCATTATTGATAGATGATCCTTGTTCATTCTTCATCGTTCATTTTACAATGCTCATTGGTCCTTGTTCATTCTTCATCGTTTATTGTTCATTGATGATTGATCCTTGTTTATTCTTCATCGTTCATTCATTATTGATCATTGATCCTTATTCATTCTTCATCGTTCATTCTTCAATGATCATTGATCCTTGTTCATTCTTCATCGCTCATTCTACAATGCTCATTGATCCTTGTTCATTTTTCATCGTTCATTGTTCATTGATCATTGATCCTTGTTCATTCTTCATCGTTCATTCATTATTGATAGATGATCCTTGTTCATTCTTCATCGTTCATTCTACAATGCTCATTGATCCTTGTTCATTCTTCATCGTTTATTGTTCATTGATGATTGATCCTTGTTTAATCTTCATCGTTCATTCATTATGGATCATTGATCCTTGTTCTTTCTTCATCGTTCATTCTTCAATGATCATTGATCCTTGTTCATTCTTCATCCTTCATTCATTATTGATCATTGATCCTTGTTCATTCTTCATCTTTCATTCTTCATTGATCATTTATCCTTGTTCATTCTTCATTGTTCATTCTTAAATGATCATTGATCCTTGTTCATTGCTCATTGTTCATTCATTATTGATCATGGATCCTTTTTCATTCTTCATCGTTCATTTTTCAATGATCATTGATCCTTGTTCATTCTTCATCGTTCATTCATTATTGATCATTGATCCTTGTTCATTCTTCATCGTTCATTCTACAATGCTCATTGATCCTTGTTCATTCTTCATCGTTCATTGTTCATTGATCATTGATCCTTGTTCATTCTTCAATGATCATTGATCCTTGTTCATTCTTCATCGTTCATTCTTCAATGATCATTGATCCTTGTTCATTTTTCATCGTTCATTCTTCAATAATCATTGATCCTTGTTCATTCTTCATCGTTCATTCATTATTGATCATTGATCCTTGTTCATTCTTCATCGTTCATTCTACAATGCTCATTGATCCTTGTTCATTCTTCATCATTCATTCATTATTGATCATTGATCCTTGTTCATTCTTTATCGTTCATTGTTCATTGATCATTGATCCTTGTTTATTCTTCATCGTTCATTCTACAATGCTCATTGATCCTTGTTCATTCTTCATCGTTCATTGTTCATTGATCATTGATCCTTGTTCATTCTTCAATGATCATTGATCCTTGTTCATTCTTCATCTTTCATTCTTCAATGATCATTGATCCTTGTTCATTTTTCATCGTTCATTCTTCAATAATCATTGATCCTTGTTCATTCTTCATCGTTCATTCATTATTGATCATTGATCCTTGTTCATTCTTCATCGTTCATTCTACAATGCTCATTGATCCTTGTTCATTCTTCATCGTTCATTATTCATTGATCATTGATCCTTGTTCATTCTTCAATGATCATTGATCCTTGTTCATTCTTCATCGTTCATTCTTCAATGATCATTGATCCTTGTTCATTTTTCATCGTACATTCTTCAATAATCATTGATCCTTGTTCATTCTTCATCGTTCATTCATTATTGATCATTGATCCTTGTTCATTCTTCATCGTTCATTCTACAATGACCATTGATCCTTGTTCATTCTTCATCGTTCATTCTACAATGCTCATTGATTCTTGTTCATTTTACATCATTCATTGTTCATTGATTATTGATCCTTGTTCAATCTTCATCGTTCATTTATTATTGATAGATGATCCTTGTTCATTCTTCATCGTTCATTCTACAATGCTCATTGGTCCTTGTTCATTCTTCATCGTTTATTGTTCATTGATTATTGATCCTTGTTCATTATTCATCATTCATTGTTCATTGATCATTGATCCTTGTTCATTCTTCATCGTTCATTGTTCATTGATCATTTATCCTTGTTCATTCTTCATCGTTCATTCTTAAGTGATCATTGATCCTTGTTCATTCTTCATTGTTCATTCATTAATGATCATGGATCCTTTTTCATTCTTCATCGTTCATTTTTCAATGATCATTGATCCTTGTTCATTCTTCATCGTTCATTCATTATTGATCATTGATCCTTGTTCATTCTTCATCGTTCATTCTACAATGCTCATTGATCCTTGTTCATTCTTCATCATTCATTCATTATGGATCATTTATCCTTGTTCATTCTTCATCGTTCATTGTTCATTGATCCTTGTTCATTCTTCATCGTTCATTCTACAATGCTCATTGATCCTTGTTCATTCTTCATCGTTCATTGTTCATTGATCATTGATCCTTGTTCATTCTTCAATGATCATTGATCCTTGTTCATTCTTCATCGTTCATTCTTCAATGATCATTGATCCTTGTTCATTTTTCATCGTTCATTCTTCAATAATCATTGATCCTTGTTCATTCTTCATCGTTCATTCATTATCGATCATTGATCCTTGTTCATTCTTCATCGTTCATTCTACAATGCTCATTGATCCTTGTTCATTCTTCATCGTTCATTGTTCATTGATCATTGATCCTTGTTCATTCTACAATGATCATTGATCCTTGTTCATTCTTCATCGTTCATTCTTCAATGATCATTGATCCTTGTTCATTTTTCATCGTTCATTCTTCAATAATCATTGATCCTTGTTCATTCTTCATCGTTCATTCATTATCGATCATTGATCCTTGTTCATTCTTCATCGTTCATTCTACAATGCTCATTGATCCTTGTTCATTCTTCATCGTTCATTGTTCATTGATCATTGATCCTTGTTCATTCTTCAATGATCATTGATCCTTGTTCATTCTTCATCGTTCATTCTTCAATGATCATTGATCCTTGTTCATTTTTCATCGTACATTCTTCAATAATCATTGATCCTTGTTCATTCTTCATCGTTCATTCATTATTGATCATTGATCCTTGTTCATTCTTCATCGTTGATTCTACAATGATTATTGATCCTTGTTCATTCTTCATCGTTCATTCTAGAATGCTCATTGATTCTTGTTCATTTTTCATCGTTCATTGTTCATTGATCATTGATCCTTGTTCATTCTTCATCGTTCATTCATTATTGATAGATGATCCTTGTTCATTCTTCATCGTTCATTCTACAATGCTCATTCGTCCTTGTTCATTCTTCATCGTTTATTGTTCATTGATGATTGATCCTTGTTTATTCTTCATCGTTCATTCATTATTTATCCTTGATCCTTGTTCATTCTTCATCGTTCATTCTTCAATGATCATTGATCCTTGTTCATTCTTCATCGTTCATTCTACAATGCTCATTGATCCTTTTTCATTTTTCATCGTTCATTGTTCATTGATCATTGATCCTTGTTCAGTCTTCATCGTTCATTCATTATTGATAGATGATCCTTGTTCATTCTTCATCGTTCATTCTACAATGCTCATTGATCCTTGTTCATTCTTCATCGTTTATTGTTCATTGATGATTGATCCTTGTTTATTCTTCATCGTTCATTCATTATGGATCATTGATCCTTGTTCATTCTTCATCGTTCATTCTTCAATGATCATTGATCCTTGTTCATTCTTCATCCTTCATTCATTATTGATCATTGATCCTTGTTCATTCTTCATCGTTCATTCTTCATTGATCATTTATCCTTGTTCATTCTTCATCGTTCATTCTTAAATGATCATTGATCCTTGTTCATTCCTCATTGTTCATTCATTATTGATCATGGATCCTTTTTCATTCTTCATCGTTCATTTTTCAATGATCATTGATCCTTGTTCATTCTTCATCGTTCATTCATTATTGATCATAGATCCTTGTTCATTCTTCATCGTTCATTCTACAATGCTCATTGATCCTTGTTCATTCTTCATCGTTCATTGTTCATTGATCATTGATCCTTGTTCATTCTTCAATGATCATTGATCCTTGTTCATTCTTCATCGTGCATTCTTCAATGATCATTGATCGTTGTTCATTTTTCATCGTTCATTCTTCAATAATCATTGATCCTTGTTTATTCTTCATCGTTCATTCTTTATTGATCATTGATCCTTGTTCATTCTTCATCGTTCATTCTACAATGCTCATTGATCCTTGTTCATTCTTCATCGTTCATTGTTCATTGATCATTGATCCTTGTTCATTCTTCAATGATCATTGATCCTTGTTCATTCTTCATCGTTCATTCTTCAATGATCAATGATCATTGATCCTTGTTCATTTTTCATCGTACATTCTTCAATAATCATTGATCCTTGTTCATTCTTCATCGTTCATTCATTATTGATCATTGATCCTTGTTCATTCTTCATCGTTCATTCTACAATGATCATTGATCGTTGTTCATTCTTCATCGTTCATTCATTATTGATAGATGATCCTTGTTTATTCTTCATTGTTCATTTTACAATGCTCATTGGTCCTTGTTCATTCTTCATCGTTTATTGTTAATTGATGATTGATCCTTGTTTATTCTTCATCGTTCATTCATTATTGATCATTGATCCTTGTTCATTCTTCATCGTTCATTCTTCAATGATCATTGATCCTTGTTCATTCTTCATCGTTCATTCTACAATGCTCATTGATCCTTGTTCATTTTTCATCGTTCATTGTTCATTGATCATTGATCCTTGTTCATTCTTCATCGTTGATTCATTATTGATAGATGATCCTTGTTCATTCTTCATCGTTCATTCTACAATGCTCATTGATCCTTGTTCATTCTTCATCGTTTATTGTTCATTGATGATTGATCCTTGTTTATTCTTCATCGTTCATTCATTATGGATCATTGATCCTTGTTCATTCTTCATCGTTCATTCTTCAATGATCATTGATCCTTGTTCATTCTTCATCCTTCATTCATTATTGATCATTGATCCTTGTTCATTCTTCATCTTTCATTCTTCATTGATCATTTATCCTTTTCATTCTTCATCGTTCATTCTTAAATGATCATTGATCCTTGTTCATTCCTCATTGTTCATTCATTATTGATCATGGATCCTTTTTCATTCTTCATCGTTCATTTTTCAATGATCATTGATCCTTGTTTATTCTTCATCGTTCATTCATTATTGATCATTGATCCTTGTTCATTCTTCATCGTTCATTCTACAATGCTCATTGATCCTTGTTCATTCTTCATCGTTCATTGTTCATTGATCATTGATGCTTGTTCATTCTTCAATGATCATTGATCCTTGTTCATTCTTCATCGTACATTCTTCAATGATCATTGATCCTTGTTCATTTTTCATCGTTCATTCTTCAATAATCATTGATCCTTGTTCATTCTTCATCGTTCATTCATTATTGATCATTGATCCTTGTTCATTCTTCATCGTTCATTCTACAATGCTCATTGATCCTTGTTCATTCTTCATCGTTCATTGTTCATTGATCATTGATCCTTGTTCATTCTTCAATGATCATTGATCCTTGTTCATTCTTCATCGTTCATTCTTCAATGATCATTGATCCTTGTTCATTTTTCATCGTACATTCTTCAATAATCATTGATCCTTGTTCATTCTTCATCGTTCATTCATTATTGATCATTGATCCTTGTTCATTCTTCATCGTTCATTCTACAATGATCATTGATCCTTGTTCATTCTTCATCGTTTATTGTTCATTGATGATTGATCCTTGTTTATTCTTCATCGTTCATTCATTATGGATCATTGATCCTTGTTCATTCTTCATCGTTCATTCTTCAATGATCATTGATCCTTATTCATTCTTCATCCTTCATTCATTATTGATCATTGATCCTTGTTCATTCTTCATCTTTCATTCTTCATTGATCATTTATCCTTGTTCATTCTTCATCGTTCATTCTTAAATGATCATTGATCCTTGTTCATTCCTCATTGTTCATTCATTATTGATCATGGATCCTTTTTCATTCTTCATCGTTCATTTTTCAATGATCATTGATCCTTGTTCATTCTTCATCGTTCATTCATTATTGATCATTGATCCTTGTCCATTCTTCATCGTTCATTCTACAATGCTCATTGATCCTTGTTCATTCTTCATCGTTCATTGTTCATTGATCATTGATCCTTGTTCATTCTTCAATGATCATTGATCCTTGTTCATTCTTCATCGTGCATTCTTCAATGATCATTTATCCTTGTTCATTTTTCATCGTTCATTCTTCAATAATCATTGATCCTTGTTCATTCTTCATCGTTCATTCATTATTGATCATTGATCCTTGTTCATTCTTCATCGTTCATTCTACAATGCTCATTGATCCTTGTTCATTCTTCATCGTTCATTGTTTATTGATCATTGATCCTTGTTCATTCTTCAATGATCATTGATCCTTGTTCATTCTTCATCGTTCATTCTTCAATGATCATTGATCCTTGTTCATTTTTCATCGTACATTCTTCAATAATCATTGATCCTTGTTCATTCTTCATCGTTCATTCATTATAGATCATTGATCCTTGTTCATTCTTCATCGTTCATTCTACAATGATCATTGATCCTTGTTCATTCTTCATCGTTTATTGTTCATTGATGATTGATCCTTGTTTATTCTTCATCGTTCATTCATTATGGATCATTGATCCTTGTTCATTCTTCATCGTTCATTCTTCAATGATCACTGATCCTTATTCATTCTTCATCCTTCATTCATTATTGATCATTGATCCTTGTTCATTCTTCATCTTTCATTCTTCATTGATCATTTATCCTTGTTCATTCTTCATCGTTCATTCTTAAATGATCATTGATCCTTGTTCATTCCTCATTGTTCATTCATTATTGATCATGGATCCTTTTTCATTCTTCATCGTTCATTTTTCAATGATCATTGATCCTTGTTTATTCTTCATCGTTCATTCATTATTGATCATTGATCCTTGTTCATTCTTCATCGTTCATTCTACAATGCTCATTGATCCTTGTTCATTCTTCATCGTTCATTGTTCATTGATCATTGATCCTTGTTCATTCTTCAATGATCATTGATCCTTGTTCATTCTTCATCGTACATTCTTCAATGATCATTGATCCTTGTTCATTTTTCATCGTTCATTCTTCAATAATCATTGATCCTTGTTCATTCTTCATCGTTCATTCATTATTGATCATTGATCCTTGTTCATTCTTCATCGTTCATTCTACAATGCTCATTGATCCTTGTTCATTCTTCATCGTTCATTGTTCATTGATCATTGATCCTTGTTCATTCTTCAATGATCATTGATCCTTGTTCATTCTTCATCGTTCATTCTTCAATGATCATTGATCCTTGTTCATTTTTCATCGTACATTCTTCAATAATCATTGATCCTTGTTCATTCTTCATCGTTCATTCATTATTGATCATTGATCCTTGTTCATTCTTCATCGTTCATTCTACAATGATCATTGATCCTTGTTCATTCTTCATCGTTTATTGTTCATTGATGATTGATCCTTGTTTATTCTTCATCGTTCATTCATTATGGATCATTGATCCTTGTTCATTCTTCATCGTTCATTCTTCAATGATCATTGATCCTTATTCATTCTTCATCCTTCATTCATTATTGATCATTGATCCTTGTTCATTCTTCATCTTTCATTCTTCATTGATCATTTATCCTTGTTCATTCTTCATCGTTCATTCTTAAATGATCATTGATCCTTGTTCATTCCTCATTGTTCATTCATTATTGATCATGGATCCTTTTTCATTCTTCATCGTTCATTTTTCAATGATCATTGATCCTTGTTCATTCTTCATCGTTCATTCATTATTGATCATTGATCCTTGTCCATTCTTCATCGTTCATTCTACAATGCTCATTGATCCTTGTTCATTCTTCATCGTTCATTGTTCATTGATCATTGATCCTTGTTCATTCTTCAATGATCATTGATCCTTGTTCATTCTTCATCGTGCATTCTTCAATGATCATTTATCCTTGTTCATTTTTCATCGTTCATTCTTCAATAATCATTGATCCTTGTTCATTCTTCATCGTTCATTCATTATTGATCATTGATCCTTGTTCATTCTTCATCGTTCATTCTACAATGCTCATTGATCCTTGTTCATTCTTCATCGTTCATTGTTTATTGATCATTGATCCTTGTTCATTCTTCAATGATCATTGATCCTTGTTCATTCTTCATCGTTCATTCTTCAATGATCATTGATCCTTGTTCATTTTTCATCGTACATTCTTCAATAATCATTGATCCTTGTTCATTCTTCATCGTTCATTCATTATAGATCATTGATCCTTGTTCATTCTTCATCGTTCATTCTACAATGATCATTGATCCTTGTTCATTCTTCATCGTTTATTGTTCATTGATGATTGATCCTTGTTTATTCTTCATCGTTCATTCATTATGGATCATTGATCCTTGTTCATTCTTCATCGTTCATTCTTCAATGATCATTGATCCTTATTCATTCTTCATCCTTCATTCATTATTGATCATTGATCCTTGTTCATTCTTCATCTTTCATTCTTCATTGATCATTTATCCTTGTTCATTCTTCATCGTTCATTCTTAAATGATCATTGATCCTTGTTCATTCCTCATTGTTCATTCATTATTGATCATGGATCCTTTTTCATTCTTCATCGTTCATTTTTCAATGATCATTGATCCTTGTTTATTCTTCATCGTTCATTCATTATTGATCATTGATCCTTGTTCATTCTTCATCGTTCATTCTACAATGCTCATTGATCCTTGTTCATTCTTCATCGTTCATTGTTCATTGATCATTGATCCTTGTTCATTCTTCAATGATCATTGATCCTTGTTCATTCTTCATCGTACATTCTTCAATGATCATTGATCCTTGTTCATTTTTCATCGTTCATTCTTCAATAATCATTGATCCTTGTTCATTCTTCATCGTTCATTCATTATTGATCATTGATCCTTGTTCATTCTTCATCGTTCATTCTACAATGCTCATTGATCCTTGTTCATTCTTCATCGTTCATTGTTCATTGATCATTGATCCTTGTTCATTCTTCAATGATCATTGATCCTTGTTCATTCTTCATCGTTCATTCTTCAATGATCATTGATCCTTGTTCATTTTTCATCGTACATTCTTCAATAATCATTGATCCTTGTTCATTCTTCATCGTTCATTCATTATTGATCATTGATCCTTGTTCATTCTTCATCGTTCATTCTACAATGATCATTGATCCTTGTTCATTCTTCATCGTTTATTGTTCATTGATGATTGATCCTTGTTTATTCTTCATCGTTCATTCATTATGGATCATTGATCCTTGTTCATTCTTCATCGTTCATTCTTCAATGATCATTGATCCTTATTCATTCTTCATCCTTCATTCATTATTGATCATTGATCCTTGTTCATTCTTCATCTTTCATTCTTCATTGATCATTTATCCTTGTTCATTCTTCATCGTTCATTCTTAAATGATCATTGATCCTTGTTCATTCCTCATTGTTCATTCATTATTGATCATGGATCCTTTTTCATTCTTCATCGTTCATTTTTCAATGATCATTGATCCTTGTTCATTCTTCATCGTTCATTCATTATTGATCATTGATCCTTGTCCATTCTTCATCGTTCATTCTACAATGCTCATTGATCCTTGTTCATTCTTCATCGTTCATTGTTCATTGATCATTGATCCTTGTTCATTCTTCAATGATCATTGATCCTTGTTCATTCTTCATCGTGCATTCTTCAATGATCATTTATCCTTGTTCATTTTTCATCGTTCATTCTTCAATAATCATTGATCCTTGTTCATTCTTCATCGTTCATTCATTATTGATCATTGATCCTTGTTCATTCTTCATCGTTCATTCTACAATGCTCATTGATCCTTGTTCATTCTTCATCGTTCATTGTTTATTGATCATTGATCCTTGTTCATTCTTCAATGATCATTGATCCTTGTTCATTCTTCATCGTTCATTCTTCAATGATCATTGATCCTTGTTCATTTTTCATCGTACATTCTTCAATAATCATTGATCCTTGTTCATTCTTCATCGTTCATTCATTATAGATCATTGATCCTTGTTCATTCTTCATCGTTCATTCTACAATGATCATTGATCCTTGTTCATTCTTCATCGTTCATTCATTATTGATAGATGATCCTTGTTCATTCTTCATCGTTGATTTTACAATGCTCATTGGTCCTTGTTCATTCTTCATCGTTTATTGTTCATTGATGATTGATCCTTGTTTATTCTTCATCGTTCATTCATTATTGATCATTGATCCTTATTCATTCTTCATCGTTCATTCTTCAATGATCATTGATCCTTGTTCATTCTTCATCGCTCATTCTACAATGCTCATTGATCCTTGTTCATTTTTCATCGTTCATTGTTCATTGATCATTGATCCTTGTTCATTCTTCATCGTTCATTCATTATTGATAGATGATCCTTGTTCATTCTTCATCGTTCATTCTACAATGCTCATTGATCCTTGTTCATTCTTCATCATTTATTGTTCATTGATGATTGATCCTTGTTTAATCTTCATCGTTCATTCATTATGGATCATTGATCCTTGTTCATTCTTCATCGTTCATTCTTCAATGATCATTGATCCTTGTTCATTCTTCATCCTTCATTCATTATTGATCATTGATCCTTGTTCATTCTTCATCTTTCATTCTTCATTGATCATTTATCCTTGTTCATTCTTCATTGTTCATTCTTAAATGATCATTGATCCTTGTTCATTGCTCATTGTTCATTCATTATTGATCATGGATCCTTTTTCATTCTTCATCGTTCATTTTTCAATGATCATTGATCCTTGTTCATTCTTCATCGTTCATTCATTATTGATCATTGATCCTTGTTCATTCTTCATCGTTCATTCTATAATGCTCATTGATCCTTGTTCATTTTTCATCGTTCATTGTTCATTGATCATTGATCCTTGTTCATTCTTCATCGTTCATTTATTATTGATAGATGATCCTTGTTCATTCTTCATCGTTCATTCGACAATGCTCATTGGTCCTTGTTCATTCTTCATCGTTTATTGTTCATTGATTATTGATCCTTGTTCATTATTCATCATTCATTGTTCATTGATCATTGATCCTTGTTCATTCTTCATCGTTCATTGTTCATTGATCATTTATCCTTGTTCATTCTTCATCGTTCATTCTTAAGTGATCATTGATCCTTGTTCATTCTTCATTGTTCATTCATTAATGATCATGGATCCTTTTTCATTCTTCATCGTTCATTTTTCAATGATCATTGATCCTTGTTCATTCTTCATCGTTCATTCATTATTGATCATTGATCCTTGTTCATTCTTCATCGTTCATTCTACAATGCTCATTGATCCTTGTTCATTCTTCATCATTCATTCATTATGGATCATTTATCCTTGTTCATTCTTCATCGTTCATTGTTCATTGATCCTTGTTCATTCTTCATCGTTCATTCTACAATGCTCATTGATCCTTGTTCATTCTTCATCGTTCATTGTTCATTGATCATTGATCCTTGTTCATTCTTCAATGATCATTGATCCTTGTTCATTCTTCATCGTTCATTCTTCAATGATCATTGATCCTTGTTCATTTTTCATCGTTCATTCTTCAATAATCATTGATCCTAGTTCATTCTTCATCGTTCATTCATTATCGATCATTGATCCTTGTTCATTCTTCATCGTTCATTCTACAATGCTCATTGATCCTTGTTCATTCTTCATCATTCATTCATTATGGATCATTTATCCTTGTTCATTCTTCATCGTTCATTGTTCATTGATCCTTGTTCATTCTTCATCGTTCATTCTACAATGCTCATTGATCCTTGTTCATTCTTCATCGTTCATTGTTCATTGATCATTGATCCTTGTTCATTCTTCAATGATCATTGATCCTTGTTCATTCTTCATCGTTCATTCTTCAATGATCATTGATCCTTGTTCATTTTTCATCGTTCATTCTTCAATAATCATTGATCCTTGTTCATTCTTCATCGTTCATTCATTATCGATCATTGATCCTTGTTCATTCTTCATCGTTCATTCTACAATGCTCATTGATCCTTGTTCATTCTTCATCGTTCATTGTTCATTGATCATTGATCCTTGTTCATTCTACAATGATCATTGATCCTTGTTCATTCTTCATCGTTCATTCTTCAATGATCATTGATCCTTGTTCATTTTTCATCGTTCATTCTTCAATAATCATTGATCCTTGTTCATTCTTCATCGTTCATTCATTATCGATCATTGATCCTTGTTCATTCTTCATCGTTCATTCTACAATGCTCATTGATCCTTGTTCATTCTTCATCGTTCATTGTTCATTGATCATTGATCCTTGTTCATTCTTCAATGATCATTGATCCTTGTTCATTCTTCATCGTTCATTCTTCAATGATCATTGATCCTTGTTCATTTTTCATCGTACATTCTTCAATAATCATTGATCCTTGTTCATTCTTCATCGTTCATTCATTATTGATCATTGATCCTTGTTCATTCTTCATCGTTGATTCTACAATGATTATTGATCCTTGTTCATTCTTCATCGTTCATTCTAGAATGCTCATTGATTCTTGTTCATTTTTCATCGTTCATTGTTCATTGATCATTGATCCTTGTTCATTCTTCATCGTTCATTCATTATTGATAGATGATCCTTGTTCATTCTTCATCGTTCATTCTACAATGCTCATTCGTCCTTGTTCATTCTTCATCGTTTATTGTTCATTGATGATTGATCCTTGTTTATTCTTCATCGTTCATTCATTATTTATCCTTGATCCTTGTTCATTCTTCATCGTTCATTCTTCAATGATCATTGATCCTTGTTCATTCTTCATCGTTCATTCTACAATGCTCATTGATCCTTTTTCATTTTTCATCGTTCATTGTTCATTGATCATTGATCCTTGTTCAGTCTTCATCGTTCATTCATTATTGATAGATGATCCTTGTTCATTCTTCATCGTTCATTCTACAATGCTCATTGATCCTTGTTCATTCTTCATCGTTTATTGTTCATTGATGATTGATCCTTGTTTATTCTTCATCGTTCATTCATTATGGATCATTGATCCTTGTTCATTCTTCATCGTTCATTCTTCAATGATCATTGATCCTTGTTCATTCTTCATCCTTCATTCATTATTGATCATTGATCCTTGTTCATTCTTCATCGTTCATTCTTCATTGATCATTTATCCTTGTTCATTCTTCATCGTTCATTCTTAAATGATCATTGATCCTTGTTCATTCCTCATTGTTCATTCATTATTGATCATGGATCCTTTTTCATTCTTCATCGTTCATTTTTCAATGATCATTGATCCTTGTTCATTCTTCATCGTTCATTCATTATTGATCATAGATCCTTGTTCATTCTTCATCGTTCATTCTACAATGCTCATTGATCCTTGTTCATTCTTCATCGTTCATTGTTCATTGATCATTGATCCTTGTTCATTCTTCAATGATCATTGATCCTTGTTCATTCTTCATCGTGCATTCTTCAATGATCATTGATCCTTGTTCATTTTTCATCGTTCATTCTTCAATAATCATTGATCCTTGTTCATTCTTCATCGTTCATTCTTTATTGATCATTGATCCTTGTTCATTCTTCATCGTTCATTCTACAATGCTCATTGATCCTTGTTCATTCTTCATCGTTCATTGTTCATTGATCATTGATCCTTGTTCATTCTTCAATGATCATTGATCCTTGTTCATTCTTCATCGTTCATTCTTCAATGATCAATGATCATTGATCCTTGTTCATTTTTCATCGTACATTCTTCAATAATCATTGATCCTTGTTCATTCTTCATCGTTCATTCATTATTGATCATTGATCCTTGTTCATTCTTCATCGTTCATTCTACAATGATCATTGATCGTTGTTCATTCTTCATCGTTCATTCATTATTGATAGATGATCCTTGTTCATTCTTCATTGTTCATTTTACAATGCTCATTGGTCCTTGTTCATTCTTCATCGTTTATTGTTCATTGATGATTGATCCTTGTTTATTCTTCATCGTTCATTCATTATTGATCATTGATCCTTGTTCATTCTTCATCGTTCATTCTTCAATGATCATTGATCCTTGTTCATTCTTCATCGTTCATTCTACAATGCTCATTGATCCTTGTTCATTTTTCATCGTTCATTGTTCATTGATCATTGATCCTTGTTCATTCTTCATCGTTGATTCATTATTGATAGATGATCCTTGTTCATTCTTCATCGTTCATTCTACAATGCTCATTGATCCTTGTTCATTCTTCATCGTTTATTGTTCATTGATGATTGATCCTTGTTTATTCTTCATCGTGCATTCATTATGGATCATTGATCCTTGTTCATTCTTCATCGTTCATTCTTCAATGATCATTGATCCTTGTTCATTCTTCATCCTTCATTCATTATTGATCATTGATCCTTGTTCATTCTTCATCTTTCATTCTTCATTGATCATTTATCCTTTTCATTCTTCATCGTTCATTCTTAAATGATCATTGATCCTTGTTCATTCCTCATTGTTCATTCATTATTGATCATGGATCCTTTTTCATTCTTCATCGTTCATTTTTCAATGATCATTGATCCTTGTTTATTCTTCATCGTTCATTCATTATTGATCATTGATCCTTGTTCATTCTTCATCGTTCATTCTACAATGCTCATTGATCCTTGTTCATTCTTCATCGTTCATTGTTCATTGATCATTGATGCTTGTTCATTCTTCAATGATCATTGATCCTTGTTCATTCTTCATCGTACATTCTTCAATGATCATTGATCCTTGTTCATTTTTCATCGTTCATTCTTCAATAATCATTGATCCTTGTTCATTCTTCATCGTTCATTCATTATTGATCATTGATCCTTGTTCATTCTTCATCGTTCATTCTACAATGCTCATTGATCCTTGTTCATTCTTCATCGTTCATTGTTCATTGATCATTGATCCTTGTTCATTCTTCAATGATCATTGATCCTTGTTCATTCTTCATCGTTCATTCTTCAATGATCATTGATCCTTGTTCATTTTTCATCGTACATTCTTCAATAATCATTGATCCTTGTTCATTCTTCATCGTTCATTCATTATTGATCATTGATCCTTGTTCATTCTTCATCGTTCATTCTACAATGATCATTGATCCTTGTTCATTCTTCATCGTTTATTGTTCATTGATGATTGATCCTTGTTTATTCTTCATCGTTCATTCATTATGGATCATTGATCCTTGTTCATTCTTCATCGTTCATTCTTCAATGATCATTGATCCTTATTCATTCTTCATCCTTCATTCATTATTGATCATTGATCCTTGTTCATTCTTCATCTTTCATTCTTCATTGATCATTTATCCTTGTTCATTCTTCATCGTTCATTCTTAAATGATCATTGATCCTTGTTCATTCCTCATTGTTCATTCATTATTGATCATGGATCCTTTTTCATTCTTCATCGTTCATTTTTCAATGATCATTGATCCTTGTTTATTCTTCATCGTTCATTCATTATTGATCATTGATCCTTGTTCATTCTTCATCGTTCATTCTACAATGCTCATTGATCCTTGTTCATTCTTCATCGTTCATTGTTCATTGATCATTGATCCTTGTTCATTCTTCAATGATCATTGATCCTTGTTCATTCTTCATCGTACATTCTTCAATGATCATTGATCCTTGTTCATTTTTCATCGTTCATTCTTCAATAATCATTGATCCTTGTTCATTCTTCATCGTTCATTCATTATTGATCATTGATCCTTGTTCATTCTTCATCGTTCATTCTACAATGCTCATTGATCCTTGTTCATTCTTCATCGTTCATTGTTCATTGATCATTGATCCTTGTTCATTCTTCAATGATCATTGATCCTTGTTCATTCTTCATCGTTCATTCTTCAATGATCATTGATCCTTGTTCATTTTTCATCGTACATTCTTCAATAATCATTGATCCTTGTTCATTCTTCATCGTTCATTCATTATTGATCATTGATCCTTGTTCATTCTTCATCGTTCATTCTACAATGATCATTGATCCTTGTTCATTCTTCATCGTTTATTGTTCATTGATGATTGATCCTTGTTTATTCTTCATCGTTCATTCATTATGGATCATTGATCCTTGTTCATTCTTCATCGTTCATTCTTCAATGATCATTGATCCTTATTCATTCTTCATCCTTCATTCATTATTGATCATTGATCCTTGTTCATTCTTCATCTTTCATTCTTCATTGATCATTTATCCTTGTTCATTCTTCATCGTTCATTCTTAAATGATCATTGATCCTTGTTCATTCCTCATTGTTCATTCATTATTGATCATGGATCCTTTTTCATTCTTCATCGTTCATTTTTCAATGATCATTGATCCTTGTTCATTCTTCATCGTTCATTCATTATTGATCATTGATCCTTGTCCATTCTTCATCGTTCATTCTACAATGCTCATTGATCCTTGTTCATTCTTCATCGTTCATTGTTCATTGATCATTGATCCTTGTTCATTCTTCAATGATCATTGATCCTTGTTCATTCTTCATCGTGCATTCTTCAATGATCATTTATCCTTGTTCATTTTTCATCGTTCATTCTTCAATAATCATTGATCCTTGTTCATTCTTCATCGTTCATTCATTATTGATCATTGATCCTTGTTCATTCTTCATCGTTCATTCTACAATGCTCATTGATCCTTGTTCATTCTTCATCGTTCATTGTTTATTGATCATTGATCCTTGTTCATTCTTCAATGATCATTGATCCTTGTTCATTCTTCATCGTTCATTCTTCAATGATCATTGATCCTTGTTCATTTTTCATCGTACATTCTTCAATAATCATTGATCCTTGTTCATTCTTCATCGTTCATTCATTATAGATCATTGATCCTTGTTCATTCTTCATCGTTCATTCTACAATGATCATTGATCCTTGTTCATTCTTCATCGTTTATTGTTCATTGATGATTGATCCTTGTTTATTCTTCATCGTTCATTCATTATGGATCATTGATCCTTGTTCATTCTTCATCGTTCATTCTTCAATGATCATTGATCCTTATTCATTCTTCATCCTTCATTCATTATTGATCATTGATCCTTGTTCATTCTTCATCTTTCATTCTTCATTGATCATTTATCCTTGTTCATTCTTCATCGTTCATTCTTAAATGATCATTGATCCTTGTTCATTCCTCATTGTTCATTCATTATTGATCATGGATCCTTTTTCATTCTTCATCGTTCATTTTTCAATGATCATTGATCCTTGTTTATTCTTCATCGTTCATTCATTATTGATCATTGATCCTTGTTCATTCTTCATCGTTCATTCTACAATGCTCATTGATCCTTGTTCATTCTTCATCGTTCATTGTTCATTGATCATTGATGCTTGTTCATTCTTCAATGATCATTGATCCTTGTTCATTCTTCATCGTACATTCTTCAATGATCATTGATCCTTGTTCATTTTTCATCGTTCATTCTTCAATAATCATTGATCCTTGTTCATTCTTCATCGTTCATTCATTATTGATCATTGATCCTTGTTCATTCTTCATCGTTCATTCTACAATGCTCATTGATCCTTGTTCATTCTTCATCGTTCATTGTTCATTGATCATTGATCCTTGTTCATTCTTCAATGATCATTGATCCTTGTTCATTCTTCATCGTTCATTCTTCAATGATCATTGATCCTTGTTCATTTTTCATCGTACATTCTTCAATAATCATTGATCCTTGTTCATTCTTCATCGTTCATTCATTATTGATCATTGATCCTTGTTCATTCTTCATCGTTCATTCTACAATGATCATTGATCCTTGTTCATTCTTCATCGTTTATTGTTCATTGATGATTGATCCTTGTTTATTCTTCATCGTTCATTCATTATGGATCATTGATCCTTGTTCATTCTTCATCGTTCATTCTTCAATGATCATTGATCCTTATTCATTCTTCATCCTTCATTCATTATTGATCATTGATCCTTGTTCATTCTTCATCTTTCATTCTTCATTGATCATTTATCCTTGTTCATTCTTCATCGTTCATTCTTAAATGATCATTGATCCTTGTTCATTCCTCATTGTTCATTCATTATTGATCATGGATCCTTTTTCATTCTTCATCGTTCATTTTTCAATGATCATTGATCCTTGTTTATTCTTCATCGTTCATTCATTATTGATCATTGATCCTTGTTCATTCTTCATCGTTCATTCTACAATGCTCATTGATCCTTGTTCATTCTTCATCGTTCATTGTTCATTGATCATTGATCCTTGTTCATTCTTCAATGATCATTGATCCTTGTTCATTCTTCATCGTACATTCTTCAATGATCATTGATCCTTGTTCATTTTTCATCGTTCATTCTTCAATAATCATTGATCCTTGTTCATTCTTCATCGTTCATTCATTATTGATCATTGATCCTTGTTCATTCTTCATCGTTCATTCTACAATGCTCATTGATCCTTGTTCATTCTTCATCGTTCATTGTTCATTGATCATTGATCCTTGTTCATTCTTCAATGATCATTGATCCTTGTTCATTCTTCATCGTTCATTCTTCAATGATCATTGATCCTTGTTCATTTTTCATCGTACATTCTTCAATAATCATTGATCCTTGTTCATTCTTCATCGTTCATTCATTATTGATCATTGATCCTTGTTCATTCTTCATCGTTCATTCTACAATGATCATTGATCCTTGTTCATTCTTCATCGTTTATTGTTCATTGATGATTGATCCTTGTTTATTCTTCATCGTTCATTCATTATGGATCATTGATCCTTGTTCATTCTTCATCGTTCATTCTTCAATGATCATTGATCCTTATTCATTCTTCATCCTTCATTCATTATTGATCATTGATCCTTGTTCATTCTTCATCTTTCATTCTTCATTGATCATTTATCCTTGTTCATTCTTCATCGTTCATTCTTAAATGATCATTGATCCTTGTTCATTCCTCATTGTTCATTCATTATTGATCATGGATCCTTTTTCATTCTTCATCGTTCATTTTTCAATGATCATTGATCCTTGTTCATTCTTCATCGTTCATTCATTATTGATCATTGATCCTTGTCCATTCTTCATCGTTCATTCTACAATGCTCATTGATCCTTGTTCATTCTTCATCGTTCATTGTTCATTGATCATTGATCCTTGTTCATTCTTCAATGATCATTGATCCTTGTTCATTCTTCATCGTGCATTCTTCAATGATCATTTATCCTTGTTCATTTTTCATCGTTCATTCTTCAATAATCATTGATCCTTGTTCATTCTTCATCGTTCATTCATTATTGATCATTGATCCTTGTTCATTCTTCATCGTTCATTCTACAATGCTCATTGATCCTTGTTCATTCTTCATCGTTCATTGTTTATTGATCATTGATCCTTGTTCATTCTTCAATGATCATTGATCCTTGTTCATTCTTCATCGTTCATTCTTCAATGATCATTGATCCTTGTTCATTTTTCATCGTACATTCTTCAATAATCATTGATCCTTGTTCATTCTTCATCGTTCATTCATTATAGATCATTGATCCTTGTTCATTCTTCATCGTTCATTCTACAATGATCATTGATCCTTGTTCATTCTTCATCGTTTATTGTTCATTGATGATTGATCCTTGTTTATTCTTCATCGTTCATTCATTATGGATCATTGATCCTTGTTCATTCTTCATCGTTCATTCTTCAATGATCATTGATCCTTATTCATTCTTCATCCTTCATTCATTATTGATCATTGATCCTTGTTCATTCTTCATCTTTCATTCTTCATTGATCATTTATCCTTGTTCATTCTTCATCGTTCATTCTTAAATGATCATTGATCCTTGTTCATTCCTCATTGTTCATTCATTATTGATCATGGATCCTTTTTCATTCTTCATCGTTCATTTTTCAATGATCATTGATCCTTGTTTATTCTTCATCGTTCATTCATTATTGATCATTGATCCTTGTTCATTCTTCATCGTTCATTCTACAATGCTCATTGATCCTTGTTCATTCTTCAT
Source organism: Amaranthus tricolor (assembly GCF_026212465.1). NCBI lineage: Eukaryota > Viridiplantae > Streptophyta > Magnoliopsida > Caryophyllales > Amaranthaceae > Amaranthus > Amaranthus tricolor. The sequence continues at coordinate 18,691,204 of NC_080048.1, forward strand.
CGTTCATTGTTCATTGATCATTGATCCTTGTTCATTCTTCAATGATCATTGATCCTTGTTCATTCTTCATCGTACATTCTTCAATGATCATTGATCCTTGTTCATTTTTCATCGTTCATTCTTCAATAATCATTGATCCTTGTTCATTCTTCATCGTTCATTCATTATTGATCATTGATCCTTGTTCATTCTTCATCGTTCATTCTACAATGCTCATTGATCCTTGTTCATTCTTCATCGTTCATTGTTCATTGATCATTGATCCTTGTTCATTCTTCAATGATCATTGATCCTTGTTCATTCTTCATCGTTCATTCTTCAATGATCATTGATCCTTGTTCATTTTTCATCGTACATTCTTCAATAATCATTGATCCTTGTTCATTCTTCATCGTTCATTCATTATTGATCATTGATCCTTGTTCATTCTTCATCGTTCATTCTACAATGATCATTGATCCTTGTTCATTCTTCATCGTTTATTGTTCATTGATGATTGATCCTTGTTTATTCTTCATCGTTCATTCATTATGGATCATTGATCCTTGTTCATTCTTCATCGTTCATTCTTCAATGATCATTGATCCTTATTCATTCTTCATCCTTCATTCATTATTGATCATTGATCCTTGTTCATTCTTCATCTTTCATTCTTCATTGATCATTTATCCTTGTTCATTCTTCATCGTTCATTCTTAAATGATCATTGATCCTTGTTCATTCCTCATTGTTCATTCATTATTGATCATGGATCCTTTTTCATTCTTCATCGTTCATTTTTCAATGATCATTGATCCTTGTTCATTCTTCATCGTTCATTCATTATTGATCATTGATCCTTGTCCATTCTTCATCGTTCATTCTACAATGCTCATTGATCCTTGTTCATTCTTCATCGTTCATTGTTCATTGATCATTGATCCTTGTTCATTCTTCAATGATCATTGATCCTTGTTCATTCTTCATCGTGCATTCTTCAATGATCATTTATCCTTGTTCATTTTTCATCGTTCATTCTTCAATAATCATTGATCCTTGTTCATTCTTCATCGTTCATTCATTATTGATCATTGATCCTTGTTCATTCTTCATCGTTCATTCTACAATGCTCATTGATCCTTGTTCATTCTTCATCGTTCATTGTTTATTGATCATTGATCCTTGTTCATTCTTCAATGATCATTGATCCTTGTTCATTCTTCATCGTTCATTCTTCAATGATCATTGATCCTTGTTCATTTTTCATCGTACATTCTTCAATAATCATTGATCCTTGTTCATTCTTCATCGTTCATTCATTATAGATCATTGATCCTTGTTCATTCTTCATCGTTCATTCTACAATGATCATTGATCCTTGTTCATTCTTCATCGTTCATTCATTATTGATAGATGATCCTTGTTCATTCTTCATCGTTGATTTTACAATGCTCATTGGTCCTTGTTCATTCTTCATCGTTTATTGTTCATTGATGATTGATCCTTGTTTATTCTTCATCGTTCATTCATTATTGATCATTGATCCTTATTCATTCTTCATCGTTCATTCTTCAATGATCATTGATCCTTGTTCATTCTTCATCGCTCATTCTACAATGCTCATTGATCCTTGTTCATTTTTCATCGTTCATTGTTCATTGATCATTGATCCTTGTTCATTCTTCATCGTTCATTCATTATTGATAGATGATCCTTGTTCATTCTTCATCGTTCATTCTACAATGCTCATTGATCCTTGTTCATTCTTCATCATTTATTGTTCATTGATGATTGATCCTTGTTTAATCTTCATCGTTCATTCATTATGGATCATTGATCCTTGTTCATTCTTCATCGTTCATTCTTCAATGATCATTGATCCTTGTTCATTCTTCATCCTTCATTCATTATTGATCATTGATCCTTGTTCATTCTTCATCTTTCATTCTTCATTGATCATTTATCCTTGTTCATTCTTCATTGTTCATTCTTAAATGATCATTGATCCTTGTTCATTGCTCATTGTTCATTCATTATTGATCATGGATCCTTTTTCATTCTTCATCGTTCATTTTTCAATGATCATTGATCCTTGTTCATTCTTCATCGTTCATTCATTATTGATCATTGATCCTTGTTCATTCTTCATCGTTCATTCTATAATGCTCATTGATCCTTGTTCATTTTTCATCGTTCATTGTTTATTGATCATTGATCCTTGTTCATTCTTCATCGTTCATTTATTATTGATAGATGATCCTTGTTCATTCTTCATCGTTCATTCGACAATGCTCATTGGTCCTTGTTCATTCTTCATCGTTTATTGTTCATTGATTATTGATCCTTGTTCATTATTCATCATTCATTGTTCATTGATCATTGATCCTTGTTCATTCTTCATCGTTCATTGTTCATTGATCATTTATCCTTGTTCATTCTTCATCGTTCATTCTTAAGTGATCATTGATCCTTGTTCATTCTTCATTGTTCATTCATTAATGATCATGGATCCTTTTTCATTCTTCATCGTTCATTTTTCAATGATCATTGATCCTTGTTCATTCTTCATCGTTCATTCATTATTGATCATTGATCCTTGTTCATTCTTCATCGTTCATTCTACAATGCTCATTGATCCTTGTTCATTCTTCATCATTCATTCATTATGGATCATTTATCCTTGTTCATTCTTCATCGTTCATTGTTCATTGATCCTTGTTCATTCTTCATCGTTCATTCTACAATGCTCATTGATCCTTGTTCATTCTTCATCGTTCATTGTTCATTGATCATTGATCCTTGTTCATTCTTCAATGATCATTGATCCTTGTTCATTCTTCATCGTTCATTCTTCAATGATCATTGATCCTTGTTCATTTTTCATCGTTCATTCTTCAATAATCATTGATCCTGGTTCATTCTTCATCGTTCATTCATTATCGATCATTGATCCTTGTTCATTCTTCATCGTTCATTCTACAATGCTCATTGATCCTTGTTCATTCTTCATCGTTCATTGTTCATTGATCATTGATCCTTGTTCATTCTACAATGATCATTGATCCTTGTTCATTCTTCATCGTTCATTCTTCAATGATCATTGATCCTTGTTCATTTTTCATCGTTCATTCTTCAATAATCATTGATCCTTGTTCATTCTTCATCGTTCATTCATTATCGATCATTGATCCTTGTTCATTCTTCATCGTTCATTCTACAATGCTCATTGATCCTTGTTCATTCTTCATCGTTCATTGTTCATTGATCATTGATCCTTGTTCATTCTTCAATGATCATTGATCCTTGTTCATTCTTCATCGTTCATTCTTCAATGATCATTGATCCTTGTTCATTTTTCATCGTACATTCTTCAATAATCATTGATCCTTGTTCATTCTTCATCGTTCATTCATTATCGATCATTGATCCTTGTTCATTCTTCATCGTTCATTCTACAATGCTCATTGATCCTTGTTCATTCTTCATCGTTCATTGTTCATTGATCATTGATCCTTGTTCATTCTTCAATGATCATTGATCCTTGTTCATTCTTCATCGTTCATTCTTCAATGATCATTGATCCTTGTTCATTTTTCATCGTACATTCTTCAATAATCATTGATCCTTGTTCATTCTTCATCGTTCATTCATTATTGATCATTGATCCTTGTTCATTCTTCATCGTTGATTCTACAATGATTATTGATCCTTGTTCATTCTTCATCGTTCATTCTAGAATGCTCATTGATTCTTGTTCATTTTTCATCGTTCATTGTTCATTGATCATTGATCCTTGTTCATTCTTCATCGTTCATTCATTATTGATAGATGATCCTTGTTCATTCTTCATCGTTCATTCTACAATGCTCATTCGTCCTTGTTCATTCTTCATCGTTTATTGTTCATTGATGATTGATCCTTGTTTATTCTTCATCGTTCATTCATTATTTATCCTTGATCCTTGTTCATTCTTCATCGTTCATTCTTCAATGATCATTGATCCTTGTTCATTCTTCATCGTTCATTCTACAATGCTCATTGATCCTTTTTCATTTTTCATCGTTCATTGTTCATTGATCATTGATCCTTGTTCAGTCTTCATCGTTCATTCATTATTGATAGATGATCCTTGTTCATTCTTCATCGTTCATTCTACAATGCTCATTGATCCTTGTTCATTCTTCATCGTTTATTGTTCATTGATGATTGATCCTTGTTTATTCTTCATCGTTCATTCATTATGGATCATTGATCCTTGTTCATTCTTCATCGTTCATTCTTCAATGATCATTGATCCTTGTTCATTCTTCATCCTTCATTCATTATTGATCATTGATCCTTGTTCATTCTTCATTGATCATTTATCCTTGTTCATTCTTCATCGTTCATTCTTAAATGATCATTGATCCTTGTTCATTCCTCATTGTTCATTCATTATTGATCATGGATCCTTTTTCATTCTTCATCGTTCATTTTTCAATGATCATTGATCCTTGTTCATTCTTCATCGTTCATTCATTATTGATCATAGATCCTTGTTCATTCTTCATCGTTCATTCTACAATGCTCATTGATCCTTGTTCATTCTTCATCGTTCATTGTTCATTGATCATTGATCCTTGTTCATTCTTCAATGATCATTGATCCTTGTTCATTCTTCATCGTGCATTCTTCAATGATCATTGATCCTTGTTCATTTTTCATCGTTCATTCTTCAATAATCATTGATCCTTGTTCATTCTTCATCGTTCATTCTTTATTGATCATTGATCCTTGTTCATTCTTCATCGTTCATTCTACAATGCTCATTGATCCTTGTTCATTCTTCATCGTTCATTGTTCATTGATTATTGATCCTTGTTCATTCTTCAATGATCATTGATCCTTGTTCATTCTTCATCGTTCATTCTTCAATGATCATTGATCCTTGTTCATTTTTCATCGTACATTCTTCAATAATCATTGATCCTTGTTCATTCTTCATCGTTCATTCATTATTGATCATTGATCCTTGTTCATTCTTCATCGTTCATTCTACAATGATCATTGATCGTTGTTCATTCTTCATCGTTCATTCATTATTGATAGATGATCCTTGTTCATTCTTCATTGTTCATTTTACAATGCTCATTGGTCCTTGTTCATTCTTCATCGTTTATTGTTCATTGATGATTGATCCTTGTTTATTCTTCATCGTTCATTCATTATTGATCATTGATCCTTGTTCATTCTTCATCGTTCATTCTTCAATGATCATTGATCCTTGTTCATTCTTCATCGTTCATTCTACAATGCTCATTGATCCTTGTTCATTTTTCATCGTTCATTGTTCATTGATCATTGATCCTTGTTCATTCTTCATCGTTGATTCATTATTGATAGATGATCCTTGTTCATTCTTCATCGTTCATTCTACAATGCTCATTGATCCTTGTTCATTCTTCATCGTTTATTGTTCATTGATGATTGATCCTTGTTTATTCTTCATCGTTCATTCATTATGGATCATTGATCCTTGTTCATTCTTCATCGTTCATTCTTCAATGATCATTGATCCTTGTTCATTCTTCATCCTTCATTCATTATTGATCATTGATCCTTGTTCATTCTTCATCTTTCATTCTTCATTGATCATTTATCCTTTTCATTCTTCATCGTTCATTCTTAAATGATCATTGATCCTTGTTCATTCCTCATTGTTCATTCATTAATGATCATGGATCCTTTTTCATTCTTCATCGTTCATTTTTCAATGATCATTGATCCTTGTTCATTCTTCATCGTTCATTCATTATTGATCATTGATCCTTGTTCATTCTTCATCGTTCATTCTACAATGCTCATTGATCCTTGTTCATTCTTCATCGTTCATTGTTCATTGATCATTGATCCTTGTTCATTCTTCAATGATCATTGATCCTTGTTCATTCTTCATCGTTCATTCTTCAATGATCATTGATCCTTGTTCATTTTTCATCGTACATTCTTCAATAATCATTGATCCTTGTTCATTCTTCATCGTTCATTCATTATTGATCATTGATCCTTGTTCATTCTTCATCGTTCATTCTACAATGATCATTGATCCTTGTTCATTCTTCATCGTTTATTGTTCATTGATGATTGATCCTTGTTTATTCTTCATCGTTCATTCATTATGGATCATTGATCCTTGTTCATTCTTCATCGTTCATTCTTCAATGATCATTGATCCTTATTCATTCTTCATCCTTCATTCATTATTGATCATTGATCCTTGTTCATTCTTCATCTTTCATTCTTCATTGATCATTTATCCTTGTTCATTCTTCATCGTTCATTCTTAAATGATCATTGATCCTTGTTCATTCCTCATTGTTCATTCATTATTGATCATGGATCCTTTTTCATTCTTCATCGTTCATTTTTCAATGATCATTGATCCTTGTTTATTCTTCATCGTTCATTCATTATTGATCATTGATCCTTGTTCATTCTTCATCGTTCATTCTACAATGCTCATTGATCCTTGTTCATTCTTCATCGTTCATTGTTCATTGATCATTGATCCTTGTTCATTCTTCAATGATCATTGATCCTTGTTCATTCTTCATCGTACATTCTTTAATGATCATTGATCCTTGTTCATTTTTCATCGTTCATTCTTCAATAATCATTGATCCTTGTTCATTCTTCATCGTTCATTCATTATTGATCATTGATCCTTGTTCATTCTTCATCGTTCATTCTACAATGCTCATTGATCCTTGTTCATTCTTCATCGTTCATTGTTCATTGATCATTGATCCTTGTTCATTCTTCAATGATCATTGATCCTTGTTCATTCTTCATCGTTCATTCTTCAATGATCATTGATCCTTGTTCATTTTTCATCGTACATTCTTCAATAATCATTGATCCTTGTTCATTCTTCATCGTTCATTCATTATTGATCATTGATCCTTGTTCATTCTTCATCGTTCATTCTACAATGATCATTGATCCTTGTTCATTCTTCATCCTTTATTGTTCATTGATGATTGATCCTTGTTTATTCTTCATCGTTCATTCATTATGGATCATTGATCCTTATTCATTCTTCATCGTTCATTCTTCAATGATCATTGATCCTTATTCATTCTTCATCCTTCATTCATTATTGATCATTGATCCTTGTTCATTCTTCATCTTTCATTCTTCATTGATCATTTATCCTTGTTCATTCTTCATCGTTCATTCTTAAATGATCATTGATCCTTGTTCATTCCTCATTGTTCATTCATTATTGATCATGGATCCTTTTTCATTCTTCATCGTTCATTTTTCAATGATCATTGATCCTTGTTCATTCTTCATCGTTCATTCATTATTGATCATTGATCCTTGTCCATTCTTCATCGTTCATTCTACAATGCTCATTGATCCTTGTTCATTCTTCATCGTTCATTGTTCATTGATCATTGATCCTTGTTCATTCTTCAATGATCATTGATCCTTGTTCATTCTTCATCGTGCATTCTTCAATGATCATTTATCCTTGTTCATTTTTCATCGTTCATTCTTCAATAATCATTGATCCTTGTTCATTCTTCATCGTTCATTCATTATTGATCATTGATCCTTGTTCATTCTTCATCGTTCATTCTACAATGCTCATTGATCCTTGTTCATTCTTCATCGTTCATTGTTTATTGATCATTGATCCTTGTTCATTCTTCAATGATCATTGATCCTTGTTCATTCTTCATCGTTCATTCTTCAATGATCATTGATCCTTGTTCATTTTTCATCGTACATTCTTCAATAATCATTGATCCTTGTTCATTCTTCATCGTTCATTCATTATAGATCATTGATCCTTGTTCATTCTTCATCGTTCATTCTACAATGATCATTGATCCTTGTTCATTCTTCATCGTTTATTGTTCATTGATGATTGATCCTTGTTTATTCTTCATCGTTCATTCATTATGGATCATTGATCCTTGTTCATTCTTCATCGTTCATTCTTCAATGATCATTGATCCTTATTCATTCTTCATCCTTCATTCATTATTGATCATTGATCCTTGTTCATTCTTCATCTTTCATTCTTCATTGATCATTTATCCTTGTTCATTCTTCATCGTTCATTCTTAAATGATCATTGATCCTTGTTCATTCCTCATTGTTCATTCATTATTGATCATGGATCCTTTTTCATTCTTCATCGTTCATTTTTCAATGATCATTGATCCTTGTTTATTCTTCATCGTTCATTCATTATTGATCATTGATCCTTGTTCATTCTTCATCGTTCATTCTACAATGCTCATTGATCCTTGTTCATTCTTCATCGTTCATTGTTCATTGATCATTGATCCTTGTTCATTCTTCAATGATCATTGATCCTTGTTCATTCTTCATCGTACATTCTTCAATGATCATTGATCCTTGTTCATTTTTCATCGTTCATTCTTCAATAATCATTGATCCTTGTTCATTCTTCATCGTTCATTCATTATTGATCATTGATCCTTGTTCATTCTTCATCGTTCATTCTACAATGCTCATTGATCCTTGTTCATTCTTCATCGTTCATTGTTCATTGATCATTGATCCTTGTTCATTCTTCAATGATCATTGATCCTTGTTCATTCTTCATCGTTCATTCTTCAATGATCATTGATCCTTGTTCATTTTTCATCGTACATTCTTCAATAATCATTGATCCTTGTTCATTCTTCATCGTTCATTCATTATTGATCATTGATCCTTGTTCATTCTTCATCGTTCATTCTACAATGATCATTGATCCTTGTTCATTCTTCATCGTTTATTGTTCATTGATGATTGATCCTTGTTTATTCTTCATCGTTCATTCATTATGGATCATTGATCCTTGTTCATTCTTCATCGTTCATTCTTCAATGATCATTGATCCTTATTCATTCTTCATCCTTCATTCATTATTGATCATTGATCCTTGTTCATTCTTCATCTTTCATTCTTCATTGATCATTTATCCTTGTTCATTCTTCATCGTTCATTCTTAAATGATCATTGATCCTTGTTCATTCCTCATTGTTCATTCATTATTGATCATGGATCCTTTTTCATTCTTCATCGTTCATTTTTCAATGATCATTGATCCTTGTTCATTCTTCATCGTTCATTCATTATTGATCATTGATCCTTGTCCATTCTTCATCGTTCATTCTACAATGCTCATTGATCCTTGTTCATTCTTCATCGTTCATTGTTCATTGATCATTGATCCTTGTTCATTCTTCAATGATCATTGATCCTTGTTCATTCTTCATCGTGCATTCTTCAATGATCATTTATCCTTGTTCATTTTTCATCGTTCATTCTTCAATAATCATTGATCCTTGTTCATTCTTCATCGTTCATTCATTATTGATCATTGATCCTTGTTCATTCTTCATCGTTCATTCTACAATGCTCATTGATCCTTGTTCATTCTTCATCGTTCATTGTTTATTGATCATTGATCCTTGTTCATTCTTCAATGATCATTGATCCTTGTTCATTCTTCATCGTTCATTCTTCAATGATCATTGATCCTTGTTCATTTTTCATCGTACATTCTTCAATAATCATTGATCCTTGTTCATTCTTCATCGTTCATTCATTATAGATCATTGATCCTTGTTCATTCTTCATCGTTCATTCTACAATGATCATTGATCCTTGTTCATTCTTCATCGTTCATTCATTATTGATAGATGATCCTTGTTCATTCTTCATCGTTGATTTTACAATGCTCATTGGTCCTTGTTCATTCTTCATCGTTTATTGTTCATTGATGATTGATCCTTGTTTATTCTTCATCGTTCATTCATTATTGATCATTGATCCTTATTCATTCTTCATCGTTCATTCTTCAATGATCATTGATCCTTGTTCATTCTTCATCGCTCATTCTACAATGCTCATTGATCCTTGTTCATTTTTCATCGTTCATTGTTCATTGATCATTGATCCTTGTTCATTCTTCATCATTCATTCATTATTGATAGATGATCCTTGTTCATTCTTCATCGTTCATTCTACAATGCTCATTGATCCTTGTTCATTCTTCATCATTTATTGTTCATTGATGATTGATCCTTGTTTAATCTTCATCGTTCATTCATTATGGATCATTGATCCTTGTTCATTCTTCATCGTTCATTCTTCAATGATCATTGATCCTTGTTCATTCTTCATCCTTCATTCATTATTGATCATTGATCCTTGTTCATTCTTCATCTTTCATTCTTCATTGATCATTTATCCTTGTTCATTCTTCATTGTTCATTCTTAAATGATCATTGATCCTTGTTCATTGCTCATTGTTCATTCATTATTGATCATGGATCCTTTTTCATTCTTCATCGTTCATTTTTCAATGATCATTGATCCTTGTTCATTCTTCATCGTTCATTCATTATTGATCATTGATCCTTGTTCATTCTTCATCGTTCATTCTATAATGCTCATTGATCCTTGTTCATTTTTCATCGTTCATTGTTCATTGATCATTGATCCTTGTTCATTCTTCATCGTTCATTTATTATTGATAGATGATCCTTGTTCATTCTTCATCGTTCATTCGACAATGCTCATTGGTCCTTGTTCATTCTTCATCGTTTATTGTTCATTGATTATTGATCCTTGTTCATTATTCATCATTCATTGTTCATTGATCATTGATCCTTGTTCATTCTTCATCGTTCATTGTTCATTGATCATTTATCCTTGTTCATTCTTCATCGTTCATTCTTAATTGATCATTGATCCTTGTTCATTCTTCATTGTTCATTCATTAATGATCATGGATCCTTTTTCATTCTTCATCGTTCATTTTTCAATGATCATTGATCCTTGTTCATTCTTCATCGTTCATTCATTATTGATCATTGATCCTTGTTCATTCTTCATCGTTCATTCTACAATGCTCATTGATCCTTGTTCATTCTTCATCATTCATTCATTATGGATCATTTATCCTTGTTCATTCTTCATCGTTCATTGTTCATTGATCCTTGTTCATTCTTCATCGTTCATTCTACAATGCTCATTGATCCTTGTTCATTCTTCATCGTTCATTGTTCATTGATCATTGATCCTTGTTCATTCTTCAATGATCATTGATCCTTGTTCTTTCTTCATCGTTCATTCTTCAATGATCATTGATCCTTGTTCATTTTTCATCGTTCATTCTTCAATAATCATTGATCCTAGTTCATTCTTCATCGTTCATTCATTATCGATCATTGATCCTTGTTCATTCTTCATCGTTCATTCTACAATGCTCATTGATCCTTGTTCATTCTTCATCGTTCATTGTTCATTGATCATTGATCCTTGTTCATTCTACAATGATCATTGATCCTTGTTCATTCTTCATCGTTCATTCTTCAATGATCATTGATCCTTGTTCATTTTTCATCGTTCATTCTTCAATAATCATTGATCCTTGTTCATTCTTCATCGTTCATTCATTATCGATCATTGATCCTTGTTTATTCTTCATCGTTCATTCTACAATGCTCATTGATCCTTGTTCATTCTTCATCGTTCATTGTTCATTGATCATTGATCCTTGTTCATTCTTCAATGATCATTGATCCTTGTTCATTCTTCATCGTTCATTCTTCAATGATCATTGATCCTTGTTCATTTTTCATCGTACATTCTTCAATAATCATTGATCCTTGTTCATTCTTCATCGTTCATTCATTATCGATCATTGATCCTTGTTCATTCTTCATCGTTCATTCTACAATGCTCATTGATCCTTGTTCATTCTTCATCGTTCATTGTTCATTGATCATTGATCCTTGTTCATTCTTCAATGATCATTGATCCTTGTTCATTCTTCATCGTTCATTCTTCAATGATCATTGATCCTTGTTCATTTTTCATCGTACATTCTTCAATAATCATTGATCCTTGTTCATTCTTCATCGTTCATTCATTATTGATCATTGATCCTTGTTCATTCTTCATCGTTGATTCTACAATGATTATTGATCCTTGTTCATTCTTCATCGTTCATTCTAGAATGCTCATTGATTCTTGTTCATTTTTCATCGTTCATTGTTCATTGATCATTGATCCTTGTTCATTCTTCATCGTTCATTCATTATTGATAGATGATCCTTGTTCATTCTTCATCGTTCATTCTACAATGCTCATTCGTCCTTGTTCATTCTTCATCGTTTATTGTTCATTGATGATTGATCCTTGTTTATTCTTCATCGTTCATTCATTATTTATCCTTGATCCTTGTTCATTCTTCATCGTTCATTCTTCAACGATCATTGATCCTTGTTCATTCTTCATCATTCATTCTACAATGCTCATTGATCCTTTTTCATTTTTCATCGTTCATTGTTCATTGATCATTGATCCTTGTTCAGTCTTCATCGTTCATTCATTATTGATAGATGATCCTTGTTCATTCTTCATCGTTCATTCTACAATGCTCATTGATCCTTGTTCATTCTTCATCGTTTATTGTTCATTGATGATTGATCCTTGTTTATTCTTCATCGTTCATTCATTATGGATCATTGATCCTTGTTCATTCTTCATCGTTCATTCTTCAATGATCATTGATCCTTGTTCATTCTTCATCCTTCATTCATTATTGATCATTGATCCTTGTTCATTCTTCATCGTTCATTCTTCATTGATCATTTATCCTTGTTCATTCTTCATCGTTCATTCTTAAATGATCATTGATCCTTGTTCATTCCTCATTGTTCATTCATTATTGATCATGGATCCTTTTTCATTCTTCATCGATCATTTTTCAATGATCATTGATCCTTGTTCATTCTTCATCGTTCATTCATTATTGATCATAGATCCTTGTTCATTCTTCATCGTTCATTCTACAATGCTCATTGATCCTTGTTCATTCTTCATCGTTCATTGTTCATTGATCATTGATCCTTGTTCATTCTTCAATGATCATTGATCCTTGTTCATTCTTCATCGTGCATTCTTCAATGATCATTGATCCTTGTTCATTTTTCATCGTTCATTCTTCAATAATCATTGATCCTTGTTCATTCTTCATCGTTCATTCTTTATTGATCATTGATCCTTGTTTATTCTTCATCGTTCATTCATTATGGATCATTGATCCTTGTTCATTCTTCATCGTTCATTCTTCAATGATCATTGATCCTTATTCATTCTTCATCCTTCATTCATTATTGATCATTGATCCTTGTTCATTCTTCATCGTTTATTCATTATTGATCATTGATCCTTGTTCATTCTTCATCGTTCATTCTACAATGATCATTGATCCTTGTTCATTCTTCATCGTTTATTGTTCATTGATGATTGATCCTTGTTTATTCTTCATCGTTCATTCATTATGGATCATTGATCCTTGTTCATTCTTCATCGTTCATTCTTCAATGATCATTGATCCTTATTCATTCTTCATCCTTCATTCATTATTGATCATTGATCCTTGTTCATTCTTCATCTTTCATTCTTCATTGATCATTTATCCTTGTTCATTCTTCATCGTTCATTCTTAAATGATCATTGATCCTTGTTCATTCCTCATTGTTCATTCATTATTGATCATGGATCCTTTTTCATTCTTCATCGTTCATTTTTCAATGATCATTGATCCTTGTTCATTCTTCATCGTTCATTCATTATTGATCATTGATCCTTGTCCATTCTTCATCGTTCATTCTACAATGCTCATTGATCCTTGTTCATTCTTCATCGTTCATTGTTCATTGATCATTGATCCTTGTTCATTCTTCAATGATCATTGATCCTTGTTCATTCTTCATCGTGCATTTTTCAATGATCATTTATCCTTGTTCATTTTTCATCGTTCATTCTTCAATAATCATTGATCCTTGTTCATTCTTCATCGTTCATTCATTATTGATCATTGATCCTTGTTCATTCTTCATCGTTCATTCTACAATGCTCATTGATCCTTGTTCATTCTTCATCGTTCATTGTTTATTGATCATTGATCCTTGTTCATTCTTCAATGATCATTGATCCTTGTTCATTCTTCATCGTTCATTCTTCAATGATCATTGATCCTTGTTCATTTTTCATCGTACATTCTTCAATAATCATTGATCCTTGTTCATTCTTCATCGTTCATTCATTATAGATCATTGATCCTTGTTCATTCTTCATCGTTCATTCTACAATGATCATTGATCCTTGTTCATTCTTCATCGTTTATTGTTCATTGATGATTGATCCTTGTTTATTCTTCATCGTTCATTCATTATGGATCATTGATCCTTGTTCATTCTTCATCGTTCATTCTTCAATGATCATTGATCCTTATTCATTCTTCATCCTTCATTCATTATTGATCATTGATCCTTGTTCATTCTTCATCTTTCATTCTTCATTGATCATTTATCCTTGTTCATTCTTCATCGTTCATTCTTAAATGATCATTGATCCTTGTTCATTCCTCATTGTTCATTCATTATTGATCATGGATCCTTTTTCATTCTTCATCGTTCATTTTTCAATGATCATTGATCCTTGTTTATTCTTCATCGTTCATTCATTATTGATCATTGATCCTTGTTCATTCTTCATCGTTCATTCTACAATGCTCATTGATCCTTGTTCATTCTTCATCGTTCATTGTTCATTGATCATTGATCCTTGTTCATTCTTCAATGATCATTGATCCTTGTTCATTCTTCATCGTACATTCTTCAATGATCATTGATCCTTGTTCATTTTTCATCGTTCATTCTTCAATAATCATTGATCCTTGTTCATTCTTCATCGTTCATTCATTATTGATCATTGATCCTTGTTCATTCTTCATCGTTCATTCTACAATGCTCATTGATCCTTGTTCATTCTTCATCGTTCATTGTTCATTGATCATTGATCCTTGTTCATTCTTCAATGATCATTGATCCTTGTTCATTCTTCATCGTTCATTCTTCAATGATCATTGATCCTTGTTCATTTTTCATCGTACATTCTTCAATAATCATTGATCCTTGTTCATTCTTCATCGTTCATTCATTATTGATCATTGATCCTTGTTCATTCTTCATCGTTCATTCTACAATGATCATTGATCCTTGTTCATTCTTCATCGTTTATTGTTCATTGATGATTGATCCTTGTTTATTCTTCATCGTTCATTCATTATGGATCATTGATCCTTGTTCATTCTTCATCGTTCATTCTTCAATGATCATTGATCCTTATTCATTCTTCATCCTTCATTCATTATTGATCATTGATCCTTGTTCATTCTTCATCTTTCATTCTTCATTGATCATTTATCCTTGTTCATTCTTCATCGTTCATTCTTAAATGATCATTGATCCTTGTTCATTCCTCATTGTTCATTCATTATTGATCATGGATCCTTTTTCATTCTTCATCGTTCATTTTTCAATGATCATTGATCCTTGTTCATTCTTCATCGTTCATTCATTATTGATCATTGATCCTTGTCCATTCTTCATCGTTCATTCTACAATGCTCATTGATCCTTGTTCATTCTTCATCGTTCATTGTTCATTGATCATTGATCCTTGTTCATTCTTCAATGATCATTGATCCTTGTTCATTCTTCATCGTGCATTCTTCAATGATCATTTATCCTTGTTCATTTTTCATCGTTCATTCTTCAATAATCATTGATCCTTGTTCATTCTTCATCGTTCATTCATTATTGATCATTGATCCTTGTTCATTCTTCATCGTTCATTCTACAATGCTCATTGATCCTTGTTCATTCTTCATCGTTCATTGTTTATTGATCATTGATCCTTGTTCATTCTTCAATGATCATTGATCCTTGTTCATTCTTCATCGTTCATTCTTCAATGATGATTGATCCTTGTTCATTTTTCATCGTACATTCTTCAATAATCATTGATCCTTGTTCATTCTTCATCGTTCATTCATTATAGATCATTGATCCTTGTTCATTCTTCATCGTTCATTCTACAATGATCATTGATCCTTGTTCATTCTTCATCGTTTATTGTTCATTGATGATTGATCCTTGTTTATTCTTCATCGTTCATTCATTATGGATCATTGATCCTTGTTCATTCTTCATCGTTCATTCTTCAATGATCATTGATCCTTATTCATTCTTCATCCTTCATTCATTATTGATCATTGATCCTTGTTCATTCTTCATCTTTCATTCTTCATTGATCATTTATCCTTGTTCATTCTTCATCGTTCATTCTTAAATGATCATTGATCCTTGTTCATTCCTCATTGTTCATTCATTATTGATCATGGATCCTTTTTCATTCTTCATCGTTCATTTTTCAATGATCATTGATCCTTGTTTATTCTTCATCGTTCATTCATTATTGATCATTGATCCTTGTTCATTCTTCATCGTTCATTCTACAATGCTCATTGATCCTTGTTCATTCTTCATCGTTCATTGTTCATTGATCATTGATCCTTGTTCATTCTTCAATGATCATTGATCCTTGTTCATTCTTCATCGTACATTCTTCAATGATCATTGATCCTTGTTCATTTTTCATCGTTCATTCTTCAATAATCATTGATCCTTGTTCATTCTTCATCGTTCATTCATTATTGATCATTGATCCTTGTTCATTCTTCATCGTTCATTCTACAATGCTCATTGATCCTTGTTCATTCTTCATCGTTCATTGTTCATTGATCATTGATCCTTGTTCATTCTTCAATGATCATTGATCCTTGTTCATTCTTCATCGTTCATTCTTCAATGATCATTGATCCTTGTTCATTTTTCATCGTACATTCTTCAATAATCATTGATCCTTGTTCATTCTTCATCGTTCATTCATTATTGATCATTGATCCTTGTTCATTCTTCATCGTTCATTCTACAATGATCATTGATCCTTGTTCATTCTTCATCGTTTATTGTTCATTGATGATTGATCCTTGTTTATTCTTCATCGTTCATTCATTATGGATCATTGATCCTTGTTCATTCTTCATCGTTCATTCTTCAATGATCATTGATCCTTATTCATTCTTCATCCTTCATTCATTATTGATCATTGATCCTTGTTCATTCTTCATCTTTCATTCTTCATTGATCATTTATCCTTGTTCATTCTTCATCGTTCATTCTTAAATGATCATTGATCCTTGTTCATTCCTCATTGTTCATTCATTATTGATCATGGATCCTTTTTCATTCTTCATCGTTCATTTTTCAATGATCATTGATCCTTGTTCATTCTTCATCGTTCATTCATTATTGATCATTGATCCTTGTCCATTCTTCATCGTTCATTCTACAATGCTCATTGATCCTTGTTCATTCTTCATCGTTCATTGTTCATTGATCATTGATCCTTGTTCATTCTTCAATGATCATTGATCCTTGTTCATTCTTCATCGTGCATTCTTCAATGATCATTTATCCTTGTTCATTTTTCATCGTTCATTCTTCAATAATCATTGATCCTTGTTCATTCTTCATCGTTCATTCATTATTGATCATTGATCCTTGTTCATTCTTCATCGTTCATTCTACAATGCTCATTGATCCTTGTTCATTCTTCATCGTTCATTGTTTATTGATCATTGATCCTTGTTCATTCTTCAATGATCATTGATCCTTGTTCATTCTTCATCGTTCATTCTTCAATGATCATTGATCCTTGTTCATTTTTCATCGTACATTCTTCAATAATCATTGATCCTTGTTCATTCTTCATCGTTCATTCATTATAGATCATTGATCCTTGTTCATTCTTCATCGTTCATTCTACAATGATCATTGATCCTTGTTCATTCTTCATCGTTCATTCTACAATGATCATTGATCCTTGTTCATTCTTCATCGTTTATTGTTCATTGATGATTGATCCTTGTTTATTCTTCATCGTTCATTCATTATGGATCATTGATCCTTGTTCATTCTTCATCGTTCATTCTTCAATGATCATTGATCCTTATTCATTCTTCATCCTTCATTCATTATTGATCATTGATCCTTGTTCATTCTTCATCTTTCATTCTTCATTGATCATTTATCCTTGTTCATTCTTCATCGTTCATTCTTAAATGATCATTGATCCTTGTTCATTCCTCATTGTTCATTCATTATTGATCATGGATCCTTTTTCATTCTTCATCGTTCATTTTTCAATGATCATTGATCCTTGTTCATTCTTCATCGTTCATTCATTATTGATCATTGATCCTTGTCCATTCTTCATCGTTCATTCTACAATGCTCATTGATCCTTGTTCATTCTTCATCGTTCATTGTTCATTGATCATTGATCCTTGTTCATTCTTCAATGATCATTGATCCTTGTTCATTCTTCATCGTGCATTCTTCAATGATCATTTATCCTTGTTCATTTTTCATCGTTCATTCTTCAATAATCATTGATCCTTGTTCATTCTTCATCGTTCATTCATTATTGATCATTGATCCTTGTTCATTCTTCATCGTTCATTCTACAATGCTCATTGATCCTTGTTCATTCTTCATCGTTCATTGTTTATTGATCATTGATCCTTGTTCATTCTTCAATGATCATTGATCCTTATTCATTCTTCATCGTTCATTCTTCAATGATCATTGATCCTTGTTCATTTTTCATCGTACATTCTTCAATAATCATTGATCCTTGTTCATTCTTCATCGTTCATTCATTATAGATCATTGATCCTTGTTCATTCTTCATCGTTCATTCTACAATGATCATTGATCCTTGTTCATTCTTCATCGTTCATTCATTATTGATAGATGATCCTTGTTCATTCTTCATCGTTGATTTTACAATGCTCATTGGTCCTTGTTCATTCTTCATCGTTTATTGTTCATTGATGATTGATCCTTGTTTATTCTTCATCGTTCATTCATTATTGATCATTGATCCTTATTCATTCTTCATCGTTCATTCTTCAATGATCATTGATCCTTGTTCATTCTTCATCGCTCATTCTACAATGCTCATTGATCCTTGTTCATTTTTCATCGTTCATTGTTCATTGATCATTGATCCTTGTTCATTCTTCATCGTTCATTCATTATTGATAGATGATCCTTGTTCATTCTTCATCGTTCATTCTACAATGCTCATTGATCCTTGTTCATTCTTCATCATTTATTGTTCATTGATGATTGATCCTTGTTTAATCTTCATCGTTCATTCATTATGGATCATTGATCCTTGTTCATTCTTCATCGTTCATTCTTCAATGATCATTGATCCTTGTTCATTCTTCATCCTTCATTCATTATTGATCATTGATCCTTGTTCATTCTTCATCTTTCATTCTTCATTGATCATTTATCCTTGTTCATTCTTCATTGTTCATTCTTAAATGATCATTGATCCTTGTTCATTGCTCATTGTTCATTCATTATTGATCATGGATCCTTTTTCATTCTTCATCGTTCATTTTTCAATGATCATTGATCCTTGTTCATTCTTCATCGTTCATTCATTATTGATCATTGATCCTTGTTCATTCTTCATCGTTCACTCTATAATGCTCATGGATCCTTGTTCATTTTTCATCGTTCATTGTTCATTGATCATTGATCCTTGTTCATTCTTCATCGTTCATTTATTATTGATAGATGATCCTTGTTCATTCTTCATCGTTCATTCGACAATGCTCATTGGTCCTTGTTCATTCTTCATCGTTTATTGTTCATTGATTATTGATCCTTGTTCATTATTCATCATTCATTGTTCATTGATCATTGATCCTTGTTCATTCTTCATCGTTCATTGTTCATTGATCATTTATCCTTGTTCATTCTTCATCGTTCATTCTTAAGTGATCATTGATCCTTGTTCATTCTTCATTGTTCATTCATTAATGATCATGGATCCTTTTTCATTCTTCATCGTTCATTTTTCAATGATCATTGATCCTTGTTCATTCTTCATCGTTCATTCATTATTGATCATTGATCCTTGTTCATTCTTCATCGTTCATTCTACAATGCTCATTGATCCTTGTTCATTCTTCATCATTCATTCATTATGGATCATTTATCCTTGTTCATTCTTCATCGTTCATTGTTCATTGATCCTTGTTCATTCTTCATCGTTCATTCTACAATGCTCATTGATCCTTGTTCATTCTTCATCGTTCATTGTTCATTGATCATTGATCCTTGTTCATTCTTCAATGATCATTGATCCTTGTTCATTCTTCATCGTTCATTCTTCAATGATCATTGATCCTTGTTCATTTTTCATCGTACATTCTTCAATAATCATTGATCCTTGTTCATTCTTCATCGTTCATTCATTATTGATCATTGATCCTTGTTCATTCTTCATCGTTCATTCTACAATGATCATTGATCCTTGTTCATTCTTCATCGTTTATTGTTCATTGATGATTGATCCTTGTTTATTCTTCATCGTTCATTCATTATGGATCATTGATCCTTGTTCATTCTTCATCGTTCATTCTTCAATGATCATTGATCCTTATTCATTCTTCATCCTTCATTCATTATTGATCATTGATCCTTGTTCATTCTTCATCTTTCATTCTTCATTGATCATTTATCCTTGTTCATTCTTCATCGTTCATTCTTAAATGATCATTGATCCTTGTTCATTCCTCATTGTTCATTCATTATTGATCATGGATCCTTTTTCATTCTTCATCGTTCATTTTTCAATGATCATTGATCCTTGTTCATTCTTCATCGTTCATTCATTATTGATCATTGATCCTTGTCCATTCTTCATCGTTCATTCTACAATGCTCATTGATCCTTGTTCATTCTTCATCGTTCATTGTTCATTGATCATTGATCCTTGTTCATTCTTCAATGATCATTGATCCTTGTTCATTCTTCATCGTGCATTCTTCAATGATCATTTATCCTTGTTCATTTTTCATCGTTCATTCTTCAATAATCATTGATCCTTGTTCATTCTTCATCGTTCATTCATTATTGATCATTGATCCTTGTTCATTCTTCATCGTTCATTCTACAATGCTCATTGATCCTTGTTCATTCTTCATCGTTCATTGTTTATTGATCATTGATCCTTGTTCATTCTTCAATGATCATTGATCCTTGTTCATTCTTCATCGTTCATTCTTCAATGATCATTGATCCTTGTTCATTTTTCATCGTACATTCTTCAATAATCATTGATCCTTGTTCATTCTTCATCGTTCATTCATTATAGATCATTGATCCTTGTTCATTCTTCATCGTTCATTCTACAATGATCATTGATCCTTGTTCATTCTTCATCGTTCATTCTACAATGATCATTGATCCTTGTTCATTCTTCATCGTTTATTGTTCATTGATGATTGATCCTTGTTTATTCTTCATCGTTCATTCATTATGGATCATTGATCCTTGTTCATTCTTCATCGTTCATTCTTCAATGATCATTGATCCTTATTCATTCTTCATCCTTCATTCATTATTGATCATTGATCCTTGTTCATTCTTCATCTTTCATTCTTCATTGATCATTTATCCTTGTTCATTCTTCATCGTTCATTCTTAAATGATCATTGATCCTTGTTCATTCCTCATTGTTCATTCATTATTGATCATGGATCCTTTTTCATTCTTCATCGTTCATTTTTCAATGATCATTGATCCTTGTTCATTCTTCATCGTTCATTCATTATTGATCATTGATCCTTGTCCATTCTTCATCGTTCATTCTACAATGCTCATTGATCCTTGTTCATTCTTCATCGTTCATTGTTCATTGATCATTGATCCTTGTTCATTCTTCAATGATCATTGATCCTTGTTCATTCTTCATCGTGCATTCTTCAATGATCATTTATCCTTGTTCATTTTTCATCGTTCATTCTTCAATAATCATTGATCCTTGTTCATTCTTCATCGTTCATTCATTATTGATCATTGATCCTTGTTCATTCTTCATCGTTCATTCTACAATGCTCATTGATCCTTGTTCATTCTTCATCGTTCATTGTTTATTGATCATTGATCCTTGTTCATTCTTCAATGATCATTGATCCTTGTTCATTCTTCATCGTTCATTCTTCAATGATCATTGATCCTTGTTCATTTTTCATCGTACATTCTTCAATAATCATTGATCCTTGTTCATTCTTCATCGTTCATTCATTATAGATCATTGATCCTTGTTCATTCTTCATCGTTCATTCTACAATGATCATTGATCCTTGTTCATTCTTCATCGTTCATTCATTATTGATAGATGATCCTTGTTCATTCTTCATCGTTGATTTTACAATGCTCATTGGTCCTTGTTCATTCTTCATCGTTTATTGTTCATTGATGATTGATCCTTGTTTATTCTTCATCGTTCATTCATTATTGATCATTGATCCTTATTCATTCTTCATCGTTCATTCTTCAATGATCATTGATCCTTGTTCATTCTTCATCGCTCATTCTACAATGCTCATTGATCCTTGTTCATTTTTCATCGTTCATTGTTCATTGATCATTGATCCTTGTTCATTCTTCATCGTTCATTCATTATTGATAGATGATCCTTGTTCATTCTTCATCGTTCATTCTACAATGCTCATTGATCCTTGTTCATTCTTCATCATTTATTGTTCATTGATGATTGATCCTTGTTTAATCTTCATCGTTCATTCATTATGGATCATTGATCCTTGTTCATTCTTCATCGTTCATTCTTCAATGATCATTGATCCTTGTTCATTCTTCATCCTTCATTCATTATTGATCATTGATCCTTGTTCATTCTTCATCTTTCATTCTTCATTGATCATTTATCCTTGTTCATTCTTCATTGTTCATTCTTAAATGATCATTGATCCTTGTTCATTGCTCATTGTTCATTCATTATTGATCATGGATCCTTTTTCATTCTTCATCGTTCATTTTTCAATGATCATTGATCCTTGTTCATTCTTCATCGTTCATTCATTATTGATCATTGATCCTTGTTCATTCTTCATCGTTCACTCTATAATGCTCATGGATCCTTGTTCATTTTTCATCGTTCATTGTTCATTGATCATTGATCCTTGTTCATTCTTCATCGTTCATTTATTATTGATAGATGATCCTTGTTCATTCTTCATCGTTCATTCGACAATGCTCATTGGTCCTTGTTCATTCTTCATCGTTTATTGTTCATTGATTATTGATCCTTGTTCATTATTCATCATTCATTGTTCATTGATCATTGATCCTTGTTCATTCTTCATCGTTCATTGTTCATTGATCATTTATCCTTGTTCATTCTTCATCGTTCATTCTTAAGTGATCATTGATCCTTGTTCATTCTTCATTGTTCATTCATTAATGATCATGGATCCTTTTTCATTCTTCATCGTTCATTTTTCAATGATCATTGATCCTTGTTCATTCTTCATCGTTCATTCATTATTGATCATTGATCCTTGTTCATTCTTCATCGTTCATTCTACAATGCTCATTGATCCTTGTTCATTCTTCATCATTCATTCATTATGGATCATTTATCCTTGTTCATTCTTCATCGTTCATTGTTCATTGATCCTTGTTCATTCTTCATCGTTCATTCTACAATGCTCATTGATCCTTGTTCATTCTTCATCGTTCATTGTTCATTGATCATTGATCCTTGTTCATTCTTCAATGATCATTGATCCTTGTTCATTCTTCATCGTTCATTCTTCAATGATCATTGATCCTTGTTCATTTTTCATCGTTCATTCTTCAATAATCATTGATCCTAGTTCATTCTTCATCGTTCATTCATTATCGATCATTGATCCTTGTTCATTCTTCATCGTTCATTCTACAATGCTCATTGATCCTTGTTCATTCTTCATCGTTCATTGTTCATTGATCATTGATCCTTGTTCATTCTACAATGATCATTGATCCTTGTTCATTCTTCATCGTTCATTCTTCAATGATCATTGATCCTTGTTCATTTTTCATCGTTCATTCTTCAATAATCATTGATCCTTGTTCATTCTTCATCGTTCATTCATTATCGATCATTGATCCTTGTTCATTCTTCATCGTTCATTCTACAATGCTCATTGATCCTTGTTCATTCTTCATCGTTCATTGTTCATTGATCATTGATCCTTGTTCATTCTTCAATGATCATTGATCCTTGTTCATTCTTCATCGTTCATTCTTCAATGATCATTGATCCTTGTTCATTTTTCATCGTACATTCTTCAATAATCATTGATCCTTGTTCATTCTTCATCGTTCATTCATTATTGATCATTGATCCTTGTTCATTCTTCATCGTTGATTCTACAATGATTATTGATCCTTGTTCATTCTTCATCGTTCATTCTAGAATGATCATTGATTCTTGTTCATTTTTCATCGTTCATTGTTCATTGATCATTGATCCTTGTTCATTCTTCATCGTTCATTCATTATTGATAGATGATCCTTGTTCATTCTTCATCGTTCATTCTACAATGCTCATTCGTCCTTGTTCATTCTTCATCGTTTATTGTTCATTGATGATTGATCCTTGTTTATTCTTCATCGTTCATTCATTATTTATCCTTGATCCTTGTTCATTTTTTCATCGTTCATTCTTCAATGATCATTGATCCTTGTTCATTCTTCATCGTTCATTCTACAATGCTCATTGATCCTTTTTCATTTTTCATCGTTCATTGTTCATTGATCATTGATCCTTGTTCAGTCTTCATCGTTCATTCATTATTGATAGATGATCCTTGTTCATTCTTCATCGTTCATTCTACAATGCTCATTGATCCTTGTTCATTCTTCATCGTTTATTGTTCATTGATGATTGATCCTTGTTTATTCTTCATCGTTCATTCATTATGGATCATTGATCCTTGTTCATTCTTCATCGTTCATTCTTCAATGATCATTGATCCTTGTTCATTCTTCATCCTTCATTCATTATTGATCATTGATCCTTGTTCATTCTTCATCGTTCATTCTTCATTGATCATTTATCCTTGTTCATTCTTCATCGTTCATTCTTAAATGATCATTGATCCTTGTTCATTCCTCATTGTTCATTCATTATTGATCATGGATCCTTTTTCATTCTTCATCGTTCATTTTTCAATGATCATTGATCCTTGTTCATTCTTCATCGTTCATTCATTATTGATCATAGATCCTTGTTCATTCTTCATCGTTCATTCTACAATGCTCATTGATCCTTGTTCATTCTTCATCGTTCATTGTTCATTGATCATTGATCCTTGTTCATTCTTCAATGATCATTGATCCTTGTTCATTCTTCATCGTGCATTCTTCAATGATCATTGATCCTTGTTCATTTTTCATCGTTCATTCTTCAATAATCATTGATCCTTGTTCATTCTTCATCGTTCATTCTTTATTGATCATTGATCCTTGTTCATTCTTCATCGTTCATTCTACAATGCTTATTGATCCTTGTTCATTCTTCATCGTTCATTGTTCATTGATCATTGATCCTTGTTCATTCTTCAATGATCATTGATCCTTGTTCATTCTTCATCGTTCATTCATTATTGATAGATGATCCTTGTTCATTCTTCATCGTTCATTCTACAATGCTCATTGATCCTTGTTCATTCTTCATCCTTCATTCATTATTGATCATGGATCCTTTTTCATTCTTCATCGTTCATTTTTCAATGATCATTGATCCTTGTTCATTCTTCATCGTTTATTGTTCATTGATGATTGATCCTTGTTTATTCTTCATCGTTCATTCATTATGGATCATTGATCCTGATGTGTAAACAAGACGAGAAACCTTGTTACAAAATGATAAGTTAAAGGGGTCACACGTTTTTTGGTATATTTTTTTAGTATGATCAGATTAGTTAGGGGAACTCTCACCCTAAACTTGAGGATATAACAAGGAGGAACACTCACTCACTTGTTTGGGTGTAGCTTAGATTAGGGAACTCTCACCAAATCGTCAACTACAAGCTTTAGTTTTAGAATTCAAAGGGGCATGTTTTTAGGAGTATTTATGGCTGAATATTAACCTTTTTTAGTGGGGGTTACTAGGCATTATTGTAGGAGTAAAATGCAATAATAAAGAAGCTTAAATGGAGGAGTAAATGGGAGTTACCAGGCAAATGAATGGGCTGTTTTGGATGTTACTTTGCACACTTGAAGGAGCCATGTGAAGAGTTTAATTGCTGGCCATTTCTTCCCTAGTTTTAATCTTTGTTTAATTAGTCTTAAGTGTGTGTAATGGAGATTAATGTGGACATTGATTAGACACTTAATTCTCTTTTATTTTGTTGTCTTTTTATTTTCTTTTGTGAATTTATTTAGGCAAGTGAAAGGTTGTAATTATTTAATGTAAGAATGCTATATATAGCATACTTTGATGAATGAAAAACACATCCAGAAATTTGCCAAAAAACTTGTGTTTTGTTTATTGAACTTGACTTGTGTTTAGTCAATTTTAATTGTCCAAATTTGAGTGTTCCAAATTTGAAGAGTTAGAGTTTTAGTGAGAGTTCCTAAAACTAAAGCTTGTAGTTGACGATTTGGTGAGAGTTCCCTAATCTAAGCTACACCCAAACAAGTGAGTGAGTGTTCCTCCTTGTTATATCCTCAAGTTTAGGGTGAGAGTTCCCCTAACTAATCTGATCATACTAAAAAAATATACCAAAAAACGTGTGACCCCTTTAACTTATCATTTTGTAACAAGGTTTCTCGTCTTGTTTACACATCATTTGGCGCGTCAGGTAGGGGGAGTTTTTCCATACACTTCCAAAGGGGTCGAATACCTACATATCATGGGAGAGAATCAAGATTTGAGGGTAGCTTTGGAAGCTCTCAATCGATCCATTGCTAGTCAAGAAAGGTTGGCCGAGACTAATGCCAATCTACAAGGGAATCTTGCTGCCTTAATGGCAAGACTCTTGAACGAGCAAGATAGGAGAGATCAAGATGAAGAACCTCCACCTAGGAGGGAGGATAGGAGTCTCAAAGTAGACGTCCCTTCCTTTGATGGGTCACTTGATCCAGAGAAGTACTTGGAATGGGAGAAATCCTTGGAAAGGTACTTTGAGTACAAGGATATTCAAGAAGAAGTGCAGAAATATAAGATAGCCAAGGTGAAACTGAAGGGCTATGGTGACAGTTGGTTGCAAGGGGAACAAAGGGCACGTACCCTTAGGGGTAAAGCTCCCATATCAACTTGGAACAAGATGAAGAAACGGATGAGAGACCGTTTCATTCCTCACAATTACAAGCAAAGCCAATATGTGAAGTGGAGTACTTTGCAACAAAATGGAGATTCCGTGGAAGACTACATCAAAGAGTTTGATAGGCTTGCCATTGTGTGTGAAGTAACTGAAAATGAAGAGCTCAAAATGGGGCGTTTTGTAGCTGGGTTGGATCAAGAATTACAAGACAAGCTTGAAGGTTACACTAACCTCACGTTTGTGGAAGCTTGCAAACTTGTGACCAAGTTTGATGCTAGGAGGAAAAAGAAGAAAACGCCTACCACTACTCCAGTGGTGCGCAAACCACCCTTCACCTTGAAGGAGGGTTCTTCCTTTAGCAAGTCAAATGAAGCACTTAAGAAAGACAAGAAAGACTTCAAACTTAGGGACATTGTCTGTTACAAGTGTGGAGGTAGAGGTCATTTCAAGAAGGATTGTCCTAACTCAAGAGCTTTAACAATCCAAGAGGTTAAGCTTATGGCCACGCAAAACATTAATTGGGAGGATTTTGAAACAGAAGAAGAGGAGATCGAGAATCCCAATGAAGAGGATGGGGAAGAAGATCATTGCTTTCCGGAGATGGAGGACAAAACCAATCTGGTTGTTAGGAGGGCATTGCAAGCACGAGTGGAGGAGCCTTTGGCGCCACAAAGGCAACACATTTTCATCACCAAATGTAAAATTGGTGACGAGGTATGTGATTTAATTATTGACGGGGGTAGTGAGGCTAATACTGTGTCAAAGACTTTAGTGTCTAGACTTGGTCTTACCACCACTAATCATCCACACCCTTACAAGTTGAGTTGGTTAGATTCTAATTCTAGTACGGGAGTTAGAAAGCAATGCATGGTTAGTTTTTCTATTGGTTCCTATCATGATAGTCAATTGTGTGATGTTGTGTCAATGGATGCTTGTCATATTCTGCTCGGTAGGCCATGGCAAACGGATAGAAAATCATTTCATGATGGATACCATAATACATACACTATAACTCACCAAGGGAAACAAAAAAAATTACACCCTTTACCACCCCCACGGCTTTCACAAAAACCACACAAAGAAATTTCTTTATTGTCCTTTAAAGAATTTGAGAGGGAGTTTGAAGGTGAGGGAGAGTTGTTCTTATTATATTCCAAAGAAATCCACGAAAAATTTGTGAGTCAAAATCCTAACTTGGCACAATTGATTAAGGAGTTTGAGGATGTTTTTCCTAATGAGTTGCCTAAGGGGTTACCACCTTTGAGAGGAATTGAGCATCAAATTGATCTCATTCCAGGCGCACCATTGCCAAATAAACCTGCCTATAGATGTAATCCTTTAGAAACTAAGGAGTTACAACGTCAAATAGAAGAGTTGATGGGTATGGGTTATGTGCGTGAGTCTATGAGTCCGTGTGCTGTTCCTGCTCTTTTGGTTCCAAAAAAAGATGGTACTTGGCGTATGTGCATTGATAGTAGAGCTGTTAACAATATTACTATCAAGTACAGGTTTCCAATTCCTAGGCTTGATGACATGCTTGATGAGTTAAGTGGTTCGAAGGTGTTCTCAAAAGTTGATTTGAGAAGTGGTTACCATCAGATTCGAATGAGGGAAGGGGATGAATGGAAGACAGCTTTCAAAACGAAGCATGGGTTGTATGAATGGCTCGTGATGCCGTTTGGTCTTACAAATGCACCTAGCACTTTCATGAGATTGATGAACGAAGTGTTGAGGCCATTTCTTGGCAAGTTCGTGGTGGTATACCTTGATGACATCCTTATTTACAGTCGAGATAGGGATGAGCATTTGAAGCATTTACTTGAAGTTTTCACTGTTTTGAGAAAACAAAAATTGTATGGAAAACTTGAAAAATGTGATTTTATGTTATATGAGGTCAATTTTCTTGGTTACATAGTTTCAGGTGATGGCGTGAAGGTGGATCCTAGCAAGGTTGAAGCAATTCAATCATGGCCTAGTCCTAAAACACTCACAGAGGTCCGTTCTTTTCATGGACTGGCTTCTTTCTATAGAAGGTTTATCAAGAATTTTAGCACACTCATGGCTCCTATAACTGAGTGTACTAAAAAGGGGGCGTTCGAGTGGACTCCACAAGCTCAAAAGGCCTTTGAAGAAGTGAAGGAAAAAATGTGCAACACTCCTATTCTTGCACTTCCAAATTTTTCCAAGCCGTTTGAGGTTGAATGTGATGCAAGTGGGAGAGGAATTGGCGCCGTGTTGATCCAAGAAGGGCGTCCAATCGCTTATTTTAGCGAGAAGTTGAGCCAAGGCAAGCTGAATTATTCCACCTATGATAAAGAGTTCTATGCAATGGTAAGAGCTTTAGATCATTGGTCACATTATTTGAGGCCACAACCGTTCATACTACATTCTGATCATGAGTCTTTAAGATTCATTCATGGCCAAAAGAAGCTGAATTCGAGGCATGCTAAGTGGGTGGAGTTCTTGCAAACATTTAACTTTTCCTCTAAATACAAGAGTGGGAAAGCTAATGTTGTTGCGGATGCCTTATCTAGAAGACATTCTCTACTTGGAGTGGTGGAAGCTAAGATTCTTGGTTTTGATTTGATCAAAGAGTACTACAAGGAAGATGGTGATTTTAATGGCGTCATGGAGAAATGTGTTCATGGAGTTTATGATTTATTTTCCTTACATGATGGTTTTCTTTTCAAGGGAAATAGATTATGCATTCCTAAGTGTCCAATTAGAAGTTTGTTGATTCATGAAGTTCATGGAGGAGGTCTAGCTGGTCACGTTGGGATTCAAAAGACAATGGAGCTTCTTCAAGCTCACTTTTACTGGCCAAAGATGTTAGCTACGGTTCATCATGTGGTTAGTCGTTGCTCTACTTGTCAAAGGGCAAAAATGGTGTTTCATAAGGGTCTTTACAAGCCTTTGCCAGTTCCCGAGAGACCTTGGGAAGATGTTAGTATGGATTTTATTGTAGCTTTACCTAGAACTCAAAGGGGTAAAGATTCAATAATGGTGGTTGTTGATAGGTTCTCAAAAATGGCTCACTTCATTCCATGTCATAAAACTGAAGATGCCATGAAAGTGGCTAAGCTATATTTTGAGGAAGTGGTTCGTTTTCATGGGGTGCCACGCACCATTGTGTCCGATCGAGATACAAAGTTCCTAAGTCATTTTTGGAAGTCATTATGGCGTCTCATGGGAACTAAGTTGCTGTTTTCTACATCACATCATCCACAAACCGACGGTCAAACCGAGGTGGTGAATAGAGTTCTTGGTTCTTTGCTTAGAACATTGGTTAGTAAGAGCACCAAGGATTGGGATGTTAAGCTTGCTCATGCCGAGTTTGCTTACAATAGGACTCCTAGTGCTACTACAAGGTATTCACTTTTTGAAGTAGTCTACGGGGTTAATCCCTATGTTCCTATTGATCTTATTGCTCTTCCTCAAGATAAGTTTGTGCATGGAGGTGCAAAAGAGCAAGCCGAGTTCATGGTCAAGATTCACAAGGAAGTGAGGAAGAATATTGAAAAGGCCAATGAGACTTACAAGAAACAAGCCAACAAAAGAGTTAGAAACGTGAAGAACTTTGAAGTTGGTGACTTAGTGTGGATTTACATGAGGAAAGAAAGATTTCCTAGTCAAAGGAAAAACAAGCTCATGCCACGAGCTGAAGGTCCATTTGAAGTAGTGGAAAAGATCAATGACAATGCATACAAGGTTGATTTGGGTGGAAGGCATGGCGTCTCAAGTACGTTCAATGTGGGTGATCTTGCACTATATTATGATGATGAAGAATTGAGGGCAATTCCCTTTGAAGAAGAGGAGGATGACCAAGATGGTCAAGGTACAAGTGTCCAAGATGTCCAAGTCCAATCCAATGCAAGGGAATGAATTTTGTCCAAGTCTTATTTTGATCATAGCATGCACGGTCCAAATAAGTCATCAAATGGTTGTACTTTGCTAAGTATGACTAAGTACTTTGTTGAAAGTATAAATTAAAGGGTGTCGGTTACAAGGAATTAATTCCAAACAGTTTTGGAATACGAAGGGGCATGTTTTAAGGAGATTTAAAGCTGGTTTTTAATCTCATTTAAAGCTGCAGTTTTGGAATTCAAAGGGGCATGTTTTTAGGAGTATTTATGGCTGAATATTAACCTTTTTTAGTGGGGGTTACTAGGCATTATTGTAGGAGTAAAATGCAATAATAAAGAAGCTTAAATGGAGGAGTAAATGGGAGTTACCAGGCAAATGAATGGGCTGTTTTGGATGTTACTTTGCACACTTGAAGGAGCCATGTGAAGAGTTTAATTGCTGGCCATTTCTTCCCTAGTTTTAATCTTTGTTTAATTAGTCTTAAGTGTGTGTAATGGAGATTAATGTGGACATTGATTAGACACTTAATTCTCTTTTATTTTGTTGTCTTTTTATTTTCTTTTGTGAATTTATTTAGGCAAGTGAAAGGTTGTAATTATTTAATGTAAGAATGCTATATATAGCATACTTTGATGAATGAAAAACACATCCAGAAATTTGCCAAAAAACTTGTGTTTTGTTTATTGAACTTGACTTGTGTTTAGTCAATTTTAATTGTCCAAATTTGAGTGTTCCAAATTTGAAGAGTTAGAGTTTTAGTGAGAGTTCCTAAAACTAAAGCTTGTAGTTGACGATTTGGTGAGAGTTCCCTAATCTAAGCTACACCCAAACAAGTGAGTGAGTGTTCCTCCTTGTTATATCCTCAAGTTTAGGGTGAGAGTTCCCCTAACTAATCTGATCATACTAAAAAAATATACCAAAAAACGTGTGACCCCTTTAACTTATCATTTTGTAACAAGGTTTCTCGTCTTGTTTACACATCAGATCCTTGTTCATTCTTCATCGTTCATTCTTCAATGATCATTGATCCTTATTCATTCTTCATCCTTCATTCATTATTGATCATTGATCCTTGTTCATTCTTCATCTTTCATTCTTCATTGATCATTTATCCTTGTTCATTCTTCATCGTTCATTCTTAAATGATCATTGATCCTTGTTCATTCCTCATTGTTCATTCATTATTGATCATGGATTCTTTTTCATTCTTCATCGTTCATTTTTCAATGATCATTGATCCTTGTTCATTCTTCATCGTTCATTCATTATTGATCATTGATCCTTGTTCATTCTTCATCGTTCATTCTACAATGCTCATTGATCCTTGTTCATTCTTCATCGTTCATTGTTCATTGATCATTGATCCTTGTTCATTCTTCAATGATCATTGATCCTTGTTCATTCTTCATCGTGCATTCTTCAATGATCATTGATCCTTGTTCATTTTTCATCGTTCATTCTTCAATAATCATTGATCCTTGTTCATTTTTCATCGTTCATTCATTATTGATCATTGATCCTTGTTCATTCTTCATCGTTCATTCTACAATGCTCATTGATCCTTGTTCATTCTTCATCGTTCATTGTTTATTGATCATTGATCCTTGTTCGTTCTTCAATGATCATTGATCCTTGTTCATTCTTCATCGTTCATTCTTCAATGATCATTGATCCTTGTTCATTTTTCATCGTACATTCTTCAATAATCATTGATCCTTGTTCATTCTTCATCGTTCATTCATTATAGATCATTGATCCTTGTTCATTCTTCATCGTTCATTCTACAATGATCATTGATCCTTGTTCATTCTTCATCGTTCATTCATTATTGATAGATGATCCTTGTTCATTCTTCATCGTTCATTTTACAATGCTCATTGGTCCTTGTTCATTCTTCATCGTTTATTGTTCATTGATGATTGATCCTTGTTTATTCTTCATCGTTCATTCATTATTGATCATTGATCCTTATTCATTCTTCAACGTTCATTCTTCAATGATCATTGATCCTTGTTCATTCTTCATCGCTCATTCTACAATGCTCATTGATCCTTGTTCATTTTTCATCGTTCATTGTTCATTGATCATTGATCCTTGTTCATTCTTCATCGTTCATTCATTATTGATAGATGATCCTTGTTCATTCTTCATCGTTCATTCTACAATGCTCATTGATCCTTGTTCATTCTTCATCGTTTATTGTTCATTGATGATTGATCCTTGTTTAATCTTCATCGTTCATTCATTATGGATCATTGATCCTTGTTCATTCTTCATCGTTCATTCTTCAATGATCATTGATCCTTGTTCATTCTTCATCCTTCATTCATTATTGATCATTGATCCTTGTTCATTCTTCATCTTTCATTCTTCATTGATCATTTATCCTTGTTCATTCTTCATTGTTCATTCTTAAATGATCATTGATCCTTGTTCATTGCTCATTGTTCATTCATTATTGATCATGGATCCTTTTTCATTCTTCATCGTTCATTTTTCAATGATCATTGATCCTTGTTCATTCTTCATCGTTCATTCATTATTGATCATTGATCCTTGTTCATTCTTCATCGTTCATTCTACAATGCTCATTGATCCTTGTTCATTCTTCATCGTTCATTGTTCATTGATCATTGATCCTTGTTCATTCTTCAATGATCATTGATCCTTGTTCATTCTTCATCGTTCATTCTTCAATGATCATTGATCCTTGTTCATTTTTCATCGTTCATTCTTCAATAATCATTGATCCTTGTTCATTCTTCATCGTTCATTCATTATTGATCATTGATCCTTGTTCATTCTTCATCGTTCATTCTACAATGCTCATTGATCCTTGTTCATTCTTCATCATTCATTCATTATTGATCATTGATCCTTGTTCATTCTTCATCGTTCATTGTTCATTGATCATTGATTCTTGTTTATTCTTCAATGATCATTGATCCTTGTTCATTCTTCAATGATCATTGATCCTTGTTCATTCTTCATCTTTCATTCTTCAATGATCATTGATCCTTGTTCATTTTTCATCGTTCATTCTTCAATAATCATTGATCCTTGTTCATTCTTCATCGTTCATTCATTATTGATCATTGATCCTTGTTCATTCTTCATCGTTCATTCTACAATGCTCATTGATCCTTGTTCATTCTTCATCGTTCATTATTCATTGATCATTGATCCTTGTTCATTCTTCAATGATCATTGATCCTTGTTCATTCTTCATCGTTCATTCTTCAATGATCATTGATCCTTGTTCATTTTTCATCGTACATTCTTCAATAATCATTGATCCTTGTTCATTCTTCATCGTTCATTCATTATTGATCATTGATCCTTGTTCATTCTTCATCGTTCATTCTACAATGACCATTGATCCTTGTTCATTCTTCATCGTTCATTCTACAATGCTCATTGGTCCTTGTTCATTCTTCATCGTTTATTGTTCATTGATTATTAATCCTTGTTCATTATTCATCATTCATTGTTCATTGATCATTGATCCTTGTTCATTCTTCATCGTTCATTGTTCATTGATCATTTATCCTTGTTCATTCTTCATCGTTCATTCTTAAGTGATCATTGATCCTTGTTCATTCTTCATTGTTCATTCATTAATGATCATGGATCCTTTTTCATTCTTCATCGTTCATTTTTCAATGATCATTGATCCTTGTTCATTCTTCATCGTTCATTCATTATTGATCATTGATCCTTGTTCATTCTTCATCGTTCATTCTACAATGCTCATTGATCCTTGTTCATTCTTCATCATTCATTCATTATGGATCATTTATCCTTGTTCATTCTTCATCGTTCATTGTTCATTGATCCTTGTTCATTCTTCATCGTTCATTCTACAATGCTCATTGATCCTTGTTCATTCTTCATCGTTCATTGTTCATTGATCATTGATCCTTGTTCATTCTTCAATGATCATTGATCCTTGTTCATTCTTCATCGTTCATTCTTCAATGATCATTGATCCTTGTTCATTTTTCATCGTTCATTCTTCAATAATCATTGATCCTTGTTCATTCTTCATCGTTCATTCATTATCGATCATTGATCCTTGTTCATTCTTCATCGTTCATTCTACAATGCTCATTGATCCTTGTTCATTCTTCATCGTTCATTGTTCATTGATCATTGATCCTTGTTCATTCTACAATGATCATTGATCCTTGTTCATTCTTCATCGTTCATTCTTCAATGATCATTGATCCTTGTTCATTTTTCATCGTTCATTCTTCAATAATCATTGATCCTTGTTCATTCTTCATCGTTCATTCATTATCGATCATTGATCCTTGTTCATTCTTCATCGTTCATTCTACAATGCTCATTGATCCTTGTTCATTCTTCATCGTTCATTGTTCATTGATCATTGATCCTTGTTCATTCTTCAATGATCATTGATCCTTGTTCATTCTTCATCGTTCATTCTTCAATGATCATTGATCCTTGTTCATTTTTCATCGTACATTCTTCAATAATCATTGATCCTTGTTCATTCTTCATCGTTCATTCATTATTGATCATTGATCCTTGTTCATTCTTCATCGTTCATTCTACAATGATCATTGATCCTTGTTCATTCTTCTTCGTTCATTCTACAATGCTCATTGATTCTTGTTCATTTTTCATCATTCATTGTTCATTGATTATTGATCCTTGTTCATTCTTCATCGTTCATTTATTATTGATAGATGATCCTTGTTCATTCTTCATCGTTCATTCTACAATGCTGATTGGTCCTTGTTCATTCTTCATCGTTTATTGTTCATTGATGATTGATCCTTGTTTATTCTTCATCTTTCATTTATTATTGATCATTGATCCTTGTTCATTCTTCATCGTTCATTCTTCAATGATCATTGATCCTTGTTCATTCTTCATCGTTCATTCTACAATGCTCATTGAACCTTGTTCATTTTTCATCGTTCATTGTTCATTGATCATTGATCCTTGTTCATTCTTCATCGTTCATTCTTCAATAATCATTGATTCTTGTTCATTCTTCATTGTTCATTCATTATTGATCATTGATCCTTGTTCATTCTTCATCGTTCATTGTTCATTGATCATTGATCCTTGTTCATTCTTCAATGATCATTGATCCTTGTTCATTCTTCATCGTTCATTCTTCAATGATCGTTGATCCTTGTTCATTTTTCATCGTACATTCTTCAATAATCATTGATCCTTGTTCATTCTTCATCGTTCATTCATTATTGATCATTGATCCTTGTTCATTCTTCATCGTTCATTCTACAATGATCATTGATCCTTGTTCATTCTTCATCGTTCATTCTAGAATGCTCATTGATTCTTGTTCATTTTTCATCGTTCATTGTTCATTGATCATTGATCCTTGTTCATTCTTCATCGTTCATTCATTATTGATAGATGATCCTTGTTCATTCTTCATCGTTCATTTTACAATGCTCATTGGTCCTTGTTCATTCTTCATCGTTTATTGTTCATTGATGATTGATCCTTGTTTATTCTTCATCGTTCATTCATTATTGATCATTGATCCTTGTTCATTCTTCATCGTTCATTCTTCAATGATCATTGATCCTTGTTCGTTCTTCATCGTTCATTCTACAATGCTCATTGATCCTTGTTCATTTTTCATCGTTCATTGTTCATTGATCATTGATCCTTGTTCATTCTTCATCGTTCATTCATTATTGATAGATGATCCTTGTTCATTCTTCATCGTTCATTCTACAATGCTCATTGATCCTTGTTCATTCTTCATCCTTCATTCATTATTGATCATTGATCCTTGTTCATTCTTCATCTTTCATTCTTCATTGATCATTTATCCTTGTTCATTCTTCATCGTTAATTCTTAAATGATCATTGATCCTTGTTCATTGCTCATTGTTCATTCATTATTGATCATGGATCCTTTTTCATTCTTCATCGTTCATTTTTCAATGATCATTGATCCTTGTTCATTCTTCAGCGTTCATTCATTATTGATCATTGATCCTTGTTCATTCTTCATCGTTCATTCTACAATGCTCATTGATCCTTGTTCATTCTTCATCGTTCATTGTTCATTGATCATTGATCCTTGTTCATTCTTCAATAATCATTGATCCTTGTTCATTCTTCATCGTTCATTCTTCAATGATCATTGATCCTTGTTCATTTTTCATCGTTCATTCTTCAATAATCATTGATCCTTATTCATTCTTCATCGTTCATTCATTATTGATCATTGATCCTTGTTCATTCTTCATCGTTCATTCTACAATGCTCATTGATCCTTGTTCATTCTTCATCATTCATTGTTCATTGATCATTGATCCTTGTTCATTCTTCATCGTTCATTGTTCATTGATCATTTATCCTTGTTCATTCTTCATCGTTCATTCTTAAGTGATCATTGATCCTTGTTCATTCTTCATTGTTCATTCATTAATGATCATGGATCCTTTTTCATTCTTCATCGTTCATTTTTCAATGATCATTGATCCTTGTTCATTCTTCATCGTTCATTCATTATTGATCATTGATCCTTGTTCATTCTTCATCGTTCATTCTACAATGCTCATTGATACTTGTTCATTCTTCATCATTCATTCATTATTGATCATTGATCCTTGTTCATTCTTCATCGTTCATTGTTCATTGATCATTGATCCTTGTTCATTCTTCATCGTTCATTCATTATTGATAGATGATCCTTGTTCATTCTTCATCGTTCATTTTACAATGCTCATTGGTCCTTGTTCATTCTTCATCGTTTATTGTTCATTGATGATTGATCCTTGTTTATTCTTCATCGTTCATTCATTATTGATCATTGATCCTTGTTCATTCTTCATCGTTCATTCTTCAATGATCATTGATCCTTGTTCATTCTTCATCGTTCATTCTACAATACTCATTGATCCTTGTTCATTTTTCATCGTTCATTGTTCATTGATCATTGATCCTTGTTCATTCTTCATCGTTCATTCATTATTGATAGATGATCCTTGTTCATTCTTCATCGTTCATTCTACAATGCTCATTGATCCTTGTTCATTCTTCATCCTTCATTCATTATTGATCATGGATCCTTTTTCATTCTTCATCGTTCATTTTTCAATGATCATTGATCCTTGTTCATTCTTCATCGTTCATTCATTATTGATCATTGATCCTTGTTCATTCTTCATCGTTTATTCTACAATGCTCATTGATCCTTGTTCATTCTTCATCGTTCATTGTTCATTGATCATTGATCCTTGTTCATTCTTCAATGATCATTGATCCTTGTTCATTCTTCATCGTTCATTCTTCAATGATCATTGATCCTTGTTCATTTTTCATCGTTCATTCTTCAATAATCATTGATCCTTGTTCATTCTTCATCGTTCACTCATTATTGATCATTGATCCTTGTTCATTCTTCATCGTTCATTCTACAATGCTCATTGATCCTTGTTCATTCTTCATCATTCATTCATTATTGATCATTGATCCTTGTTCATTCTTCATCGTTCATTGTTCATTGATCATTGATCCTTGTTTATTCTTCATCGTTCATTCTACAATGCTCATTGATCCTTGTTCATTCTTCATCGTTCATTGTTCATTGATCATTGATCCTTGTTCATTCTTCAATGATCATTGATCCTTGTTCATTCTTCATCTTTCATTCTTCAATGATCATTGATCCTTGTTCATTTTTCATCGTTGATTCTTCAATAATCATTGATCCTTGTTCATTCTTCATCGTTCATTCATTATTGATCATTGATCCTTGTTCATTCTTCATCGTTCATTCTACAATGCTCATTGATCCTTGTTCATTCTTCATCGTTCATTATTCATTGATCATTGATCCTTGTTCATTCTTCAATGATCATTGATCCTTGTTCATTCTTCATCGTTCATTCTTCAATGATCATTGATCCTTGTTCATTTTTCATCGTACATTCTTCAATAATCATTGATCCTTGTTCATTCTTCATCGTTCATTCATTATTGATCATTGATCCTTGTTCATTCTTCATCGTTCATTCTACAATGACCATTGATCCTTGTTCATTCTTCATCGTTCATTCTACAATGCTCATTGATTCTTGTTCATTTTACATCATTCATTGTTCATTGATTATTGATCCTTGTTCATTCTTCATCGTTCATTTATTATTGATAGATGATCCTTGTTCATTCTTCATCGTTCATTCTACAATGCTCATTGGTCCTTGTTCATTCTTCATCGTTTATTGTTCATTGATTATTGATCCTTGTTCATTATTCATCATTCATTGTTCATTGATCATTGATCCTTGTTCATTCTTCATCGTTCATTGTTCATTGATCATTTATCCTTGTTCATTCTTCATCGTTCATTCTTAAGTGATCATTGATCCTTGTTCATTCTTCATTGTTCATTCATTAATGATCATGGATCCTTTTTCATTCTTCATCGTTCATTTTTCAATGATCATTGATCCTTGTTCATTCTTCATCGTTCATTCATTATTGATCATTGATCCTTGTTCATTCTTCATCGTTCATTCTACAATGCTCATTGATCCTTGTTCATTCTTCATCATTCATTCATTATGGATCATTTATCCTTGTTCATTCTTCATCGTTCATTGTTCATTGATCCTTGTTCATTCTTCATCGTTCATTCTACAATGCTCATTGATCCTTGTTCATTCTTCATCGTTCATTGTTCATTGATCATTGATCCTTGTTCATTCTTCAATGATCATTGATCCTTGTTCATTCTTCATCGTTCATTCTTCAATGATCATTGATCCTTGTTCATTTTTCATCGTTCATTCTTCAATAATCATTGATCCTTGTTCATTCTTCATCGTTCATTCATTATCGATCATTGATCCTTGTTCATTCTTCATCGTTCATTCTACAATGCTCATTGATCCTTGTTCATTCTTCATCGTTCATTGTTCATTGATCATTGATCCTTGTTCATTCTACAATGATCATTGATCCTTGTTCATTCTTCATCGTTCATTCTTCAATGATCAT
The DNA here is from genome assembly GCF_026212465.1 of Amaranthus tricolor. Classification (NCBI taxonomy): domain Eukaryota; kingdom Viridiplantae; phylum Streptophyta; class Magnoliopsida; order Caryophyllales; family Amaranthaceae; genus Amaranthus; species Amaranthus tricolor. The sequence goes on from NC_080048.1 coordinate 18,731,199, forward strand.
TGATCCTTGTTCATTTTTCATCGTTCATTCTTCAATAATCATTGATCCTTGTTCATTCTTCATCGTTCATTCATTATCGATCATTGATCCTTGTTCATTCTTCATCGTTCATTCTACAATGCTCATTGATCCTTGTTCATTCTTCATCGTTCATTGTTCATTGATCATTGATCCTTGTTCATTCTTCAATGATCATTGATCCTTGTTCATTCTTCATCGTTCATTCTTCAATGATCATTGATCCTTGTTCATTTTTCATCGTACATTCTTCAATAATCATTGATCCTTGTTCATTCTTCATCGTTCATTCATTATTGATCATTGATCCTTGTTCATTCTTCATCGTTCATTCTACAATGATCATTGATCCTTGTTCATTCTTCTTCGTTCATTCTACAATGCTCATTGATTCTTGTTCATTTTTCATCATTCATTGTTCATTGATTATTGATCCTTGTTCATTCTTCATCGTTCATTTATTATTGATAGATGATCCTTGTTCATTCTTCATCGTTCATTCTACAATGCTGATTGGTCCTTGTTCATTCTTCATCGTTTATTGTTCATTGATGATTGATCCTTGTTTATTCTTCATCTTTCATTTATTATTGATCATTGATCCTTGTTCATTCTTCATCGTTCATTCTTCAATGATCATTGATCCTTGTTCATTCTTCATCGTTCATTCTACAATGCTCATTGAACCTTGTTCATTTTTCATCGTTCATTGTTCATTGATCATTGATCGTTGTTCATTCTTCATCGTTCATTCTTCAATAATCATTGATTCTTGTTCATTCTTCATTGTTCATTCATTATTGATCATTGATCCTTGTTCATTCTTCATCATTCATTGTTCATTGATCATTGATCCTTGTTCATTCTTCAATGATCATTGATCCTTGTTCATTCTTCATCGTTCATTCTTCAATGATCGTTGATCCTTGTTCATTTTTCATCGTACATTCTTCAATAATCATTGATCCTTGTTCATTCTTCATCGTTCATTCATTATTGATCATTGATCCTTGTTCATTCTTCATCGTTCATTCTACAATGATCATTGATCCTTGTTCATTCTTCATCGTTCATTCTAGAATGCTCATTGATTCTTGTTCATTTTTCATCGTTCATTGTTCATTGATCATTGATCCTTGTTCATTCTTCATCGTTCATTCATTATTGATAGATGATCCTTGTTCATTCTTCATCGTTCATTTTACAATGCTCATTGGTCCTTGTTCATTCTTCATCGTTTATTGTTCATTGATGATTGATCCTTGTTTATTCTTCATCGTTCATTCATTATTGATCATTGATCCTTGTTCATTCTTCATCGTTCATTCTTCAATGATCATTGATCCTTGTTCGTTCTTCATCGTTCATTCTACAATGCTCATTGATCCTTGTTCATTTTTCATCGTTCATTGTTCATTGATCATTGATCCTTGTTCATTCTTCATCGTTCATTCATTATTGATAGATGATCCTTCATTCATTATTGATCATTGATCCTTGTTCATTCTTCATCTTTCATTCTTCATTGATCATTTATCCTTGTTCATTCTTCATCGTTAATTCTTAAATGATCATTGATCCTTGTTCATTGCTCATTGTTCATTCATTATTGATCATGGATCCTTTTTCATTCTTCATCGTTCATTTTTCAATGATCATTGATCCTTGTTCATTCTTCATCGTTCATTCATTATTGATCATTGATCCTTGTTCATTCTTCATCGTTCATTCTACAATGCTCATTGATCCTTGTTCATTCTTCATCGTTCATTGTTCATTGATCATTGATCCTTGTTCATTCTTCAATAATCATTGATCCTTGTTCATTCTTCATCGTTCATTCTTCAATGATCATTGATTCTTGTTCATTTTTCATCGTTCATTCTTCAATAATCATTGATCCTTGTTCATTCTTCATCGTTCATTCATTATTGATCATTGATCCTTGTTCATTCTTCATCGTTCATTCTACAATGCTCATTGATCCTTGTTCATTCTTCATCATTCATTGTTCATTGATCATTGATCCTTGTTCATTCTTCATCGTTCATTGTTCATTGATCATTTATCCTTGTTCATTCTTCATCGTTCATTCTTAAGTGATCATTGATCCTTGTTCATTCTTCATTGTTCATTCATTAATGATCATGGATCCTTTTTCATTCTTCATCGTTCATTTTTCAATGATCATTGATCCTTGTTCATTCTTCATCGTTCATTCATTATTGATCATTGATCCTTGTTCATTCTTCATCGTTCATTCTACAATGCTCATTGATCCTTGTTCATTCTTCATCATTCATTCATTATTGATCATTGATCCTTGTTCATTCTTCATCGTTCATTGTTCATTGATCATTGATCCTTGTTCATTCTTCATCGTTCATTCATTATTGATAGATGATCCTTGTTCATTCTTCATCGTTCATTTTACAATGCTCATTGGTCCTTGTTCATTCTTCATCGTTTATTGTTCATTGATGATTGATCCTTGTTTATTCTTCATCGTTCATTCATTATTGATCATTGATCCTTGTTCATTCTTCATCGTTCATTCTTCAATGATCATTGATCCTTGTTCATTCTTCATCGTTCATTCTACAATACTCATTGATCCTTGTTCATTTTTCATCGTTCATTGTTCATTGATCATTGATCCTTGTTCATTCTTCATCGTTCATTCATTATTGATAGATGATCCTTGTTCATTCTTCATCGTTCATTCTACAATGCTCATTGATCCTTGTTCATTCTTCATCCTTCATTCATTATTGATCATGGATCCTTTTTCATTCTTCATCGTTCATTTTTCAATGATCATTGATCCTTGTTCATTCTTCATCGTTCATTCATTATTGATCATTGATCCTTGTTCATTCTTCATCGTTCATTCTACAATGCTCATTGATCCTTGTTCATTCTTCATCGTTCATTGTTCATTGATCATTGATCCTTGTTCATTCTTCAATGATCATTGATCCTTGTTCATTCTTCATCGTTCATTCTTCAATGATCATTGATCCTTGTTCATTTTTCATCGTTCATTCTTCAATAATCATTGATCCTTGTTCATTCTTCATCGTTCACTCATTATTGATCATTGATCCTTGTTCATTCTTCATCGTTCATTCTACAATGCTCATTGATCCTTGTTCATTCTTCATCATTCATTCATTATTGATCATTGATCCTTGTTCATTCTTCATCGTTCATTGTTCATTGATCATTGATCCTTGTTTATTCTTCATCGTTCATTCTACAATGCTCATTGATCCTTGTTCATTCTTCATCGTTCATTGTTCATTGATCATTGATCCTTGTTCATTCTTCAATGATCATTGATCCTTGTTCATTCTTCATCTTTCATTCTTCAATGATCATTGATCCTTGTTCATTTTTCATCGTTCATTCTTCAATAATCATTGATCATTGTTCATTCTTCATCGTTCATTCATTATTGATCATTGATCCTTGTTCATTCTTCATCGTTCATTCTACAATGCTCATTGATCCTTGTTCATTCTTCATCGTTCATTATTCATTGATCATTGATCCTTGTTCATTCTTCAATGATCATTGATCCTTGTTCATTCTTCATCGTTCATTCTTCAATGATCATTGATCCTTGTTCATTTTTCATCGTACATTCTTCAATAATCATTGATCCTTGTTCATTCTTCATCGTTCATTCATTATTGATCATTGATCCTTGTTCATTCTTCATCGTTCATTCTACAATGACCATTGATCCTTGTTCATTCTTCATCGTTCATTCTACAATGCTCATTGATTCTTGTTCATTTTACATCATTCATTGTTCATTGATTATTGATCCTTGTTCATTCTTCATCGTTCATTTATTATTGATAGATGATCCTTGTTCATTCTTCATCGTTCATTCTACAATGCTCATTGGTCCTTGTTCATTCTTCATCGTTTATTGTTCATTGATTATTGATCCTTGTTCATTATTCATCATTCATTGTTCATTGATCATTGATCCTTGTTCATTCTTCATCGTTCATTGTTCATTGATCATTTATCCTTGTTCATTCTTCATCGTTCATTCTTAAGTGATCATTGATCCTTGTTCATTCTTCATTGTTCATTCATTAATGATCATGGATCCTTTTTCATTCTTCATCGTTCATTTTTAAATGATCATTGATCCTTGTTCATTCTTCATCGTTCATTCATTATTGATCATTGATCCTTGTTCATTCTTCATCGTTCATTCTACAATGCTCATTGATCCTTGTTCATTCTTCATCATTCATTCATTATGGATCATTTATCCTTGTTCATTCTTCATCGTTCATTGTTCATTGATCCTTGTTCATTCTTCATCGTTCATTCTACAATGCTCATTGATCCTTGTTCATTCTTCATCGTTCATTGTTCATTGATCATTGATCCTTGTTCATTCTTCAATGATCATTGATCCTTGTTCATTCTTCATCGTTCATTCTTCAATGATCATTGATCCTTGTTCATTTTTCATCGTTCATTCTTCAATAATCATTGATCCTTGTTCATTCTTCATCGTTCATTCATTATCGATCATTGATCCTTGTTCATTCTTCATCGTTCATTCTACAATGCTCATTGATCCTTGTTCATTCTTCATCGTTCATTGTTCATTGATCATTGATCCTTGTTCATTCTACAATGATCATTGATCCTTGTTCATTCTTCATCGTTCATTCTTCAATGATCATTGATCCTTGTTCATTTTTCATCGTTCATTCTTCAATAATCATTGATCCTTGTTCATTCTTCATCGTTCATTCATTATCGATCATTGATCCTTGTTCATTCTTCATCGTTCATTCTACACTGCTCATTGATCCTTGTTCATTCTTCATCGTTCATTGTTCATTGATCATTGATCCTTGTTCATTCTTCAATGATCATTGATCCTTGTTCATTCTTCATCGTTCATTCTTCAATGATCATTGATCCTTGTTCATTTTTCATCGTACATTCTTCAATAATCATTGATCCTTGTTCATTCTTCATCGTTCATTCATTATTGATCATTGATCCTTGTTCATTCTTCATCGTTCATTCTACAATGATCATTGATCCTTGTTCATTCTTCTTCGTTCATTCTACAATGCTCATTGATTCTTGTTCATTTTTCATCATTCATTGTTCATTGATTATTGATCCTTGTTCATTCTTCATCGTTCATTTATTATTGATAGATGATCCTTGTTCATTCTTCATCGTTCATTCTACAATGCTGATTGGTCCTTGTTCATTCTTCATCGTTTATTGTTCATTGATGATTGATCCTTGTTTATTCTTCATCTTTCATTTATTATTGATCATTGATCCTTGTTCATTCTTCATCGTTCATTCTTCAATGATCATTGATCCTTGTTCATTCTTCATCGTTCATTCTACAATGCTCATTGAACCTTGTTCATTTTTCATCGTTCATTGTTCATTGATCATTGATCCTTGTTCATTCTTCATCGTTCATTCTTCAATAATCATTGATTCTTGTTCATTCTTCATTGTTCATTCATTATTGATCATTGATCCTTGTTCATTCTTCATCGTTCATTGTTCATTGATCATTGATCCTTGTTCATTCTTCAATGATCATTGATCCTTGTTCATTCTTCATCGTTCATTCTTCAATGATCGTTGATCCTTGTTCATTTTTCATCGTACATTCTTCAATAATCATTGATCCTTGTTCATTCTTCATCGTTCATTCATTATTGATCATTGATCCTTGTTCATTCTTCATCGTTCATTCTACAATGATCATTGATCCTTGTTCATTCTTCATCGTTCATTCTAGAATGCTCATTGATTCTTGTTCATTTTTCATTGTTCATTGTTCATTGATCATTGATCCTTGTTCATTCTTCATCGTTCATTCATTATTGATAGATGATCCTTGTTCATTCTTCATCGTTCATTTTACAATGCTCATTGGTCCTTGTTCATTCTTCATCGTTTATTGTTCATTGATGATTGATCCTTGTTTATTCTTCATCGTTCATTCATTATTGATCATTGATCCTTGTTCATTCTTCATCGTTCATTCTTCAATGATCATTGATCCTTGTTCATTTTTCATCGTTCATTCTTCAATAATCATTGATCCTTGTTCATTCTTCATCGTTCATTCATTATCGATCATTGATCCTTGTTCATTCTTCATCGTTCATTCTACACTGCTCATTGATCCTTGTTCATTCTTCATCGTTCATTGTTCATTGATCATTGATCCTTGTTCATTCTTCAATGATCATTGATCCTTGTTCATTCTTCATCGTTCATTCTTCAATGATCATTGATCCTTGTTCATTTTTCATCGTACATTCTTCAATAATCATTGATCCTTGTTCATTCTTCATCGTTCATTCATTATTGATCATTGATCCTTGTTCATTCTTCATCGTTCATTCTACAATGATCATTGATCCTTGTTCATTCTTCATCGTTCATTCTACAATGCTCATTGAACCTTGTTCATTTTTCATCGTTCATTGTTCATTGATCATTGATCCTTGTTCATTCTTCATCGTTCATTCTTCAATAATCATTGATTCTTGTTCATTCTTCATTGTTCATTCATTATTGATCATTGATCCTTGTTCATTCTTCATCGTTCATTGTTCATTGATCATTGATCCTTGTTCATTCTTCAATGATCATTGATCCTTGTTCATTCTTCATCGTTCATTCTTCAATGATCGTTGATCCTTGTTCATTTTTCATCGTACATTCTTCAATAATCATTGATCCTTGTTCATTCTTCATCGTTCATTCATTATTGATCATTGATCCTTGTTCATTCTTCATCGTTCATTCTACAATGATCATTGATCCTTGTTCATTCTTCATCGTTCATTCTAGAATGCTCATTGATTCTTGTTCATTTTTCATCGTTCATTGTTCATTGATCATTGATCCTTGTTCATTCTTCATCGTTCATTCATTATTGATAGATGATCCTTGTTCATTCTTCATCGTTCATTTTACAATGCTCATTGGTCCTTGTTCATTCTTCATCGTTTATTGTTCATTGATGATTGATCCTTGTTTATTCTTCATCGTTCATTCATTATTGATCATTGATCCTTGTTCATTCTTCATCGTTCATTCTTCAATGATCATTGATCCTTGTTCATTTTTCATCGTTCATTCTTCAATAATCATTGATCCTTGTTCATTCTTCATCGTTCATTCATTATCGATCATTGATCCTTGTTCATTCTTCATCGTTCATTCTACACTGCTCATTGATCCTTGTTCATTCTTCATCGTTCATTGTTCATTGATCATTGATCCTTGTTCATTCTTCAATGATCATTGATCCTTGTTCATTCTTCATCGTTCATTCTTCAATGATCATTGATCCTTGTTCATTTTTCATCGTACATTCTTCAATAATCATTGATCCTTGTTCATTCTTCATCGTTCATTCATTATTGATCATTGATCCTTGTTCATTCTTCATCGTTCATTCTACAATGATCATTGATCCTTGTTCATTCTTCTTCGTTCATTCTACAATGCTCATTGATTCTTGTTCATTTTTCATCATTCATTGTTCATTGATTATTGATCCTTGTTCATTCTTCATCGTTCATTTATTATTGATAGATGATCCTTGTTCATTCTTCATCGTTCATTCTACAATGCTGATTGGTCCTTGTTCATTCTTCATCGTTTATTGTTCATTGATGATTGATCCTTGTTTATTCTTCATCTTTCATTTATTATTGATCATTGATCCTTGTTCATTCTTCATCGTTCATTCTTCAATGATCATTGATCCTTGTTCATTCTTCATCGTTCATTCTACAATGCTCATTGAACCTTGTTCATTTTTCATCGTTCATTGTTCATTGATCATTGATCCTTGTTCATTCTTCATCGTTCATTGTTCAATAATCATTGATTCTTGTTCATTCTTCATTGTTCATTCATTATTGATCATTGATCCTTGTTCATTCTTCATCGTTCATTGTTCATTGATCATTGATCCTTGTTCATTCTTCAATGATCATTGATCCTTGTTCATTCTTCATCGTTCATTCTTCAATGATCGTTGATCCTTGTTCATTTTTCATCGTACATTCTTCAATAATCATTGATCCTTGTTCATTCTTCATCGTTCATTCATTATTGATCATTGATCCTTGTTCATTCTTCATCGTTCATTCATTATTGATAGATGATCCTTGTTCATTCTTCATCGTTCATTTTACAATGCTCATTGGTCCTTGTTCATTCTTCATCGTTTATTGTTCATTGATGATTGATCCTTGTTTATTCTTCATCGTTCATTCATTATTGATCATTGATCCTTGTTCATTCTTCATCGTTCATTCTTCAATGATCATTGATCCTTGTTCATTTTTCATCGTTCATTCTTCAATAATCATTGATCCTTGTTCATTCTTCATCGTTCATTCATTATCGATCATTGATCCTTGTTCATTCTTCATCGTTCATTCTACACTGCTCATTGATCCTTGTTCATTCTTCATCGTTCATTGTTCATTGATCATTGATCCTTGTTCATTCTTCAATGATCATTGATCCTTGTTCATTCTTCATCGTTCATTCTTCAATGATCATTGATCCTTGTTCATTTTTCATCGTACATTCTTCAATAATCATTGATCCTTGTTCATTCTTCATCGTTCATTCATTATTGATCATTGATCCTTGTTCATTCTTCATCGTTCATTCTACAATGATCATTGATCCTTGTTCATTCTTCTTCGTTCATTCTACAATGCTCATTGATTCTTGTTCATTTTTCATCATTCATTGTTCATTGATTATTGATCCTTGTTCATTCTTCATCGTTCATTTATTATTGATAGATGATCCTTGTTCATTCTTCATCGTTCATTCTACAATGCTGATTGGTCCTTGTTCATTCTTCATCGTTTATTGTTCATTGATGATTGATCCTTGTTTATTCTTCATCTTTCATTTATTATTGATCATTGATCCTTGTTCATTCTTCATCGTTCATTCTTCAATGATCATTGATCCTTGTTCATTCTTCATCGTTCATTCTACAATGCTCATTGAACCTTGTTCATTTTTCATCGTTCATTGTTCATTGATCATTGATCCTTGTTCATTCTTCATCGTTCATTGTTCAATAATCATTGATTCTTGTTCATTCTTCATTGTTCATTCATTATTGATCATTGATCCTTGTTCATTCTTCATCGTTCATTGTTCATTGATCATTGATCCTTGTTCATTCTTCAATGATCATTGATCCTTGTTCATTCTTCATCGTTCATTCTTCAATGATCGTTGATCCTTGTTCATTTTTCATCGTACATTCTTCAATAATCATTGATCCTTGTTCATTCTTCATCGTTCATTCATTATTGATCATTGATCCTTGTTCATTCTTCATCGTTCATTCATTATTGATAGATGATCCTTGTTCATTCTTCATCGTTCATTTTACAATGCTCATTGGTCCTTGTTCATTCTTCATCGTTTATTGTTCATTGATGATTGATCCTTGTTTATTCTTCATCGTTCATTCATTATTGATCATTGATCCTTGTTCATTCTTCATCGTTCATTCTTCAATGATCATTGATCCTTGTTCATTTTTCATCGTTCATTCTTCAATAATCATTGATCCTTGTTCATTCTTCATCGTTCATTCATTATCGATCATTGATCCTTGTTCATTCTTCATCGTTCATTCTACACTGCTCATTGATCCTTGTTCATTCTTCATCGTTCATTGTTCATTGATCATTGATCCTTGTTCATTCTTCAATGATCATTGATCCTTGTTCATTCTTCATCGTTCATTCTTCAATGATCATTGATCCTTGTTCATTTTTCATCGTACATTCTTCAATAATCATTGATCCTTGTTCATTCTTCATCGTTCATTCATTATTGATCATTGATCCTTGTTCATTCTTCATCGTTCATTCTACAATGATCATTGATCCTTGTTCATTCTTCTTCGTTCATTCTACAATGCTCATTGATTCTTGTTCATTTTTCATCATTCATTGTTCATTGATTATTGATCCTTGTTCATTCTTCATCGTTCATTTATTATTGATAGATGATCCTTGTTCATTCTTCATCGTTCATTCTACAATGCTGATTGGTCCTTGTTCATTCTTCATCGTTTATTGTTCATTGATGATTGATCCTTGTTTATTCTTCATCTTTCATTTATTATTGATCATTGATCCTTGTTCATTCTTCATCGTTCATTCTTCAATGATCATTGATCCTTGTTCATTCTTCATCGTTCATTCTACAATGCTCATTGAACCTTGTTCATTTTTCATCGTTCATTGTTCATTGATCATTGATCCTTGTTCATTCTTCATCGTTCATTCTTCAATAATCATTGATTCTTGTTCATTCTTCATTGTTCATTCATTATTGATCATTGATCCTTGTTCATTCTTCATCGTTCATTGTTCATTGATCATTGATCCTTGTTCATTCTTCAATGATCATTGATCCTTGTTCATTCTTCATCGTTCATTCTTCAATGATCGTTGATCCTTGTTCATTTTTCATCGTACATTCTTCAATAATCATTGATCCTTGTTCATTCTTCATCGTTCATTCATTATTGATCATTGATCCTTGTTCATTCTTCATCGTTCATTCTACAATGATCATTGATCCTTGTTCATTCTTCATCGTTCATTCTAGAATGCTCATTGATTCTTGTTCATTTTTCATCGTTCATTGTTCATTGATCATTGATCCTTGTTCATTCTTCATCGTTCATTCATTATTGATAGATGATCCTTGTTCATTCTTCATCGTTCATTTTACAATGCTCATTGGTCCTTGTTCATTCTTCATCGTTTATTGTTCATTGATGATTGATCCTTGTTTATTCTTCATCGTTCATTCATTATTGATCACTGATCCTTGTTCATTCTTCATCGTTCATTCTTCAATGATCATTGATCCTTGTTCGTTCTTCATCGTTCATTCTACAATGCTCATTGATCCTTGTTCATTTTTCATCGTTCATTGTTCATTGATCATTGATCCTTGTTCATTCTACATCGTTCATTCATTATTGATAGATGATCCTTGTTCATTCTTCATCGTTCATTCTACAATGCTCATTGATCCTTGTTCATTCTTCATCCTTCATTCATTATTGATCATTGATCCTTGTTCATTCTTCATCTTTCATTCTTCATTGATCATTTATCCTTGTTCATTCTTCATCGTTAATTCTTAAATGATCATTGATCCTTGTTCATTGCTCATTGTTCATTCATTATTGATCATGGATCCTTTTTCATTCTTCATCGTTCATTTTTCAATGATCATTGATCCTTGTTCATTCTTCATCGTTCATTCATTATTGATCATTGATCCTTGTTCATTCTTCATCGTTCATTCTACAATGCTCATTGATCCTTGTTCATTCTTCATCGTTCATTGTTCATTGATCATTGATCCTTGTTCATTCTTCAATGATCATTGATCCTTGTTCATTCTTCATCGTTCATTCTTCAATGATCATTGATCCTTGTTCATTTTTCATCGTTCATTCTTCAATAATCATTGATCCTTGTTCATTCTTCATCGTTCATTCATTATTGATCATTGATCCTTGTTCATTCTTCATCGTTCATTCTACAATGCTCATTGATCCTTGTTCATTCTTCATCATTCATTGTTCATTGATCATTGATCCTTGTTCATTCTTCATCGTTCATTGTTCATTGATCATTTATCCTTGTTCATTCTTCATCGTTCATTCTTAAGTGATCATTGATCCTTGTTCATTCTTCATTGTTCATTCATTAATGATCATGGATCCTTTTTCATTCTTCATCGTTCATTTTTCAATGATCATTGATCCTTGTTCATTCTTCATCGTTCATTCATTATTGATCATTGATCCTTGTTCATTCTTCATCTTTCATTCTACAATGCTCATTGATCCTTGTTCATTCTTCATCATTCATTCATTATTGATCATTGATCCTTGTTCATTCTTCATCGTTCATTGTTCATTGATCATTGATCCTTGTTCATTCTTCATCGTTCATTCATTATTGATAGATGATCCTTGTTCATTCTTCATCGTTCATTTTACAATGCTCATTGGTCCTTGTTCATTCTTCATCGTTTATTGTTCATTGATGATTGATCCTTGTTTATTCTTCATCGTTCATTCATTATTGATCATTGATCCTTGTTCATTCTTCATCGTTCATTCTTCAATGATCATTGATCCTTGTTCATTCTTCATCGTTCATTCTACAATGCTCATTGATCCTTGTTCATTTTTCATCGTTCATTGTTCATTGATCATTGATCCTTGTTCATTCTTCATCATTCATTCATTATTGATAGATGATCCTTGTTCATTCTTCATCGTTCATTCTACAATGCTCATTGATCCTTGTTCATTCTTCATCCTTCATTCATTATTGATCATGGATCCTTTTTCATTCTTCATCGTTTATTTTTCAATGATCATTGATCCTTGTTCATTCTTCATCGTTCATTCATTATTGATCATTGATCCTTGTTCATTCTTCATCGTTCATTCTACAATGCTCATTGATCCTTGTTCATTCTTCATCGTTCATTGTTCATTGATCATTGATCCTTGTTCATTCTTCAATGATCATTGATCCTTGTTCATTCTTCATCGTTCATTCTTCAATGATCATTGATCCTTGTTCATTTTTCATCGTTCATTCTTCAATAATCATTGATCCTTGTTCATTCTTCATCGTTCATTCATTATTGATCATTGATCCTTATTCATTCTTCATCGTTCATTCTACAATGCTCATTGATCCTTGTTCATTCTTCATCATTCATTGTTCATTGATCAAAGATCCTTGTTCATTCTTCATCGTTCATTGTTCATTGATCATTTATCCTTGTTCATTCTTCATCGTTCATTCTTAAGTGATCATTGATCCTTGTTCATTCTTCATTGTTCATTCATTAATGATCATGGATCCTTTTTCATTCTTCATCGTTCATTTTTCAATGATCATTGATCCTTGTTCATTCTTCATCGTTCATTCATTATTGATCATTGATCCTTGTTCATTCTTCATCGTTCATTCTACAATGCTCATTGATCCTTGTTCATTCTTCATCATTCATTCATTATTGATCATTGATCCTTGTTTATTCTTCATCGTTCATTCATTAATTATAGATGATCCTTGTTCATTCTTCATCGTTCATTTTACAATGCTCATTGGTCCTTGTTCATTCTTCATCGTTTATTGTTCATTGATGATTGATCCTTGTTTATTCTTCATCGTTCATTCATTATTGTTCATTCTTCATCGTTCATTCTTCATCGTTCATTCTTCAATGATCATTGATCCTTGTTCATTTTTCATCGTTCATTCTTCAATAATCATTGATCCTTGTTCATTCTTCATCGTTCATTCATTATTGATCATTGATCCTTGTTCATTCTTCATCGTTCATTCTACAATGCTCATTGATCCTTGTTCATTCTTCATCATTCATTGTTCATTGATCATTGATCCTTGTTCATTCTTCATCGTTCATTGTTCATTGATCATTTATCCTTGTTCATTCTTCATCGTTCATTCTTAAGTGATCATTGATCCTTGTTCATTCTTCATTGTTCATTCATTAATGATCATGGATCCTTTTTCATTCTTCATCGTTCATTTTTCAATGATCATTGATCCTTGTTCATTCTTCATCGTTCATTCATTATTGATCATTGATCCTTGTTCATTCTTCATCTTTCATTCTACAATGCTCATTGATCCTTGTTCATTCTTCATCATTCATTCATTATTGATCATTGATCCTTGTTCATTCTTCATCGTTCATTGTTCATTGATCATTGATCCTTGTTCATTCTTCATCGTTCATTCATTATTGATAGATGATCCTTGTTCATTCTTCATCGTTCATTTTACAATGCTCATTGGTCCTTGTTCATTCTTCATCGTTTATTGTTCATTGATGATTGATCCTTGTTTATTCTTCATCGTTCATTCATTATTGATCATTGATCCTTGTTCATTCTTCATCGTTCATTCTTCAATGATCATTGATCCTTGTTCATTCTTCATCGTTCATTCTACAATGCTCATTGATCCTTGTTCATTTTTCATCGTTCATTGTTCATTGATCATTGATCCTTGTTCATTCTTCATCGTTCATTCATTATTGATAGATGATCCTTGTTCATTCTTCATCGTTCATTCTACAATGCTCATTGATCCTTGTTCATTCTTCATCCTTCATTCATTATTGATCATGGATCCTTTTTCATTCTTCATCGTTTATTTTTCAATGATCATTGATCCTTGTTCATTCTTCATCGTTCATTCATTATTGATCATTGATCCTTGTTCATTCTTCATCGTTCATTCTACAATGCTCATTGATCCTTGTTCATTCTTCATCGTTCATTGTTCATTGATCATTGATCCTTGTTCATTCTTCAATGATCATTGATCCTTGTTCATTCTTCATCGTTCATTCTTCAATGATCATTGATCCTTGTTCATTTTTCATCGTTCATTCTTCAATAATCATTGATCCTTGTTCATTCTTCATCGTTCATTCATTATTGATCATTGATCCTTATTCATTCTTCATCGTTCATTCTACAATGCTCATTGATCCTTGTTCATTCTTCATCATTCATTGTTCATTGATCAAAGATCCTTGTTCATTCTTCATCGTTCATTGTTCATTGATCATTTATCCTTGTTCATTCTTCATCGTTCATTCTTAAGTGATCATTGATCCTTGTTCATTCTTCATTGTTCATTCATTAATGATCATGGATCCTTTTTCATTCTTCATCGTTCATTTTTCAATGATCATTGATCCTTGTTCATTCTTCATCGTTCATTCATTATTGATCATTGATCCTTGTTCATTCTTCATCGTTCATTCTACAATGCTCATTGATCCTTGTTCATTCTTCATCATTCATTCATTATTGATCATTGATCCTTGTTTATTCTTCATCGTTCATTCATTAATTATAGATGATCCTTGTTCATTCTTCATCGTTCATTTTACAATGCTCATTGGTCCTTGTTCATTCTTCATCGTTTATTGTTCATTGATGATTGATCCTTGTTTATTCTTCATCGTTCATTCATTATTGATCATTGATCCTTGTTCATTCTTCATCGTTCATTCTTCAATGATCATTGATCCTTGTTCATTCTTCATCGTTCATTCTACAATGCTCATTGATCCTTGTTCATTTTTCATCGTTCATTGTTCATTGATCATTGATCCTTGTTCATTCTTCATCGTTCAATCATTATTGATAGATGATCCTTGTTCATTCTTCATCGTTCATTCTACAATGCTCATTGATCCTTGTTCATTCTTCATCCTTCATTCATTATTGATCATGGATCCTTTTTCATTCTTCATCGTTCATTTTTCAATGATCATTGATCCTTGTTCATTCTTCATCGTTCATTTATTATTGATCATTGATCCTTGTTCATTCTTCATCGTTCATTCTACAATGCTCATTGATCCTTGTTCATTCTTCATCGTTCATTGTTCATTGATCATTGATCCTTGTTCATTCTTCAATGATCATTGATCCTTGTTCATTCTTCATCGTGCATTCTTCAATGATCATTGATCCTTGTTCATTTTTCATCGTTCATTCTTCAATAATCATTGATCCTTGTTCATTCTTCATCGTTCATTCTTTATTGATCATTGATCCTTGTTCATTCTTCATCGTTCATTCTACAATGCTCATTGATCCTTGTTCATTCTTCATCGTTCATTGTTCATTGATCATTGATCCTTGTTCATTCTTCAATGATCATTGATCCTTGTTCATTCTTCATCGTTCATTCTTCAATGATCATTGATCCTTGTTCATTTTTCATCGTACATTCTTCAATAATCATTGATCCTTGTTCATTCTTCATCGTTCATTCATTATTGATCATTGATCCTTGTTCATTCTTCATCGTTCATTCTACAATGATCATTGATCCTTGTTCATTCTTCATCGTTCATTCATTATTGATAGATGATCCTTGTTCATTCTTCATTGTTCATTTTACAATGCTCATTGGTCCTTGTTCATTCTTCATCGTTTATTGTTCATTGATGATTGATCCTTGTTTATTCTTCATCGTTCATTCATTATTGAACATTGATCCTTGTTCATTCTTCATCGTTCATTCTTCAATGATCATTGATCCTTGTTCATTCTTCATCGTTCATTCTACAATGCTCATTGATCCTTGTTCATTTTTCATCGTTCATTGTTCATTGATCATTGATCCTTGTTCATTCTTCATCGTTGATTCATTATTGATAGATGATCCTTGTTCATTCTTCATCGTTCATTCATTATTGATCATTGATCCTTGTTCATTCTTCATCGTTCATTCTACAATGCTCATTGATCCTTGTTCATTCTTCATCGTTCATTGTTCATTGATCATTGATCCTTGTTCATTCTTCAATGATCATTGATCCTTGTTCATTCTTCATCGTTCATTCTTCAATGATCATTGATCCTTGTTCATTTTTCATCGTTCATTCTTCAATAATCATTGATCCTTGTTCATTCTTCATCGTTCATTCATTATTGATCATTGATCCTTGTTCATTCTTCATCGTTCATTCTACAATGCTCATTGATCCTTGTTCATTCTTCATCATTCATTGTTCATTGATCATAGATCCTTGTTCATTCTTCATCGTTCATTGTTCATTGATCATTTATCCTTGTTCATTCTTCATCGTTCATTCTTAAGTGATCATTGATCCTTGTTCATTCTTCATTGTTCATTCATTAATGATCATGGATCCTTTTTCATTCTTCATCGTTCATTTTTCAATAATCATTGATCCTTGTTCATTCTTCATCGTTCATTCATTATTGATCATTGATCCTTGTTCATTCTTCATCGTTCATTCTACAATGATCATTGATCCTTGTTCATTCTTCTTCGTTCATTCTACAATGCTCATTGATTCTTGTTCATTTTTCATCATTCATTGTTCATTGATTATTGATCCTTGTTCATTCTTCATCGTTCATTTATTATTGATAGATGATCCTTGTTCATTCTTCATCGTTCATTCTACAATGCTGATTGGTCCTTGTTCATTCTTCATCGTTTATTGTTCATTGATGATTGATCCTTGTTTATTCTTCATCTTTCATTTATTATTGATCATTGATCCTTGTTCATTCTTCATCGTTCATTCTTCAATGATCATTGATCCTTGTTCATTCTTCATCGTTCATTCTACAATGCTCATTGAACCTTGTTCATTTTTCATCGTTCATTGTTCATTGATCATTGATCCTTGTTCATTCTTCATCGTTCATTCTTCAATAATCATTGATTCTTGTTCATTCTTCATTGTTCATTCATTATTGATCATTGATCCTTGTTCATTCTTCATCGTTCATTGTTCATTGATCATTGATCCTTGTTCATTCTTCAATGATCATTGATCCTTGTTCATTCTTCATCGTTCATTCTTCAATGATCGTTGATCCTTGTTCATTTTTCATCGTACATTCTTCAATAATCATTGATCCTTGTTCATTCTTCATCGTTCATTCATTATTGATCATTGATCCTTGTTCATTCTTCATCGTTCATTCTACAATGATCATTGATCCTTGTTCATTCTTCATCGTTCATTCTAGAATGCTCATTGATTCTTGTTCATTTTTCATCGTTCATTGTTCATTGATCATTGATCCTTGTTCATTCTTCATCGTTCATTCATTATTGATAGATGATCCTTGTTCATTCTTCATCGTTCATTTTACAATGCTCATTGGTCCTTGTTCATTCTTCATCGTTTATTGTTCATTGATGATTGATCCTTGTTTATTCTTCATCGTTCATTCATTATTGATCATTGATCCTTGTTCATTCTTCATCGTTCATTCTTCAATGATCATTGATCCTTGTTCGTTCTTCATCGTTCATTCTACAATGCTCATTGATCCTTGTTCATTTTTCATCGTTCATTGTTCATTGATCATTGATCCTTGTTCATTCTTCATCGTTCATTCATTATTGATAGATGATCCTTGTTCATTCTTCATCGTTCATTCTACAATGCTCATTGATCCTTGTTCATTCTTCATCCTTCATTCATTATTGATCATTGATCCTTGTTCATTCTTCATCTTTCATTCTTCATTGATCATTTATCCTTGTTCATTCTTCATCGTTAATTCTTAAATGATCATTGATCCTTGTTCATTGCTCATTGTTCATTCATTATTGATCATGGATCCTTTTTCATTCTTCATCGTTCATTTTTCAATGATCATTGATCCTTGTTCATTCTTCATCGTTCATTCATTATTGATGATTGATCCTTGTTCATTCTTCATCGTTCATTCTACAATACTCTTTGATCCTTGTTCATTCTTCATCGTTCATTGTTCATTGATCATTGATCCTTGTTCATTCTTCAATGATCATTGATCCTTGTTCATTCTTCATCGTTCATTCTTCAATGATCATTGATCCTTGTTCATTTTTCATCGTTCATTCTTCAATAATCATTGATCCTTGTTCATTCTTCATCGTTCATTCATTATTGATCATTGATCCTTGTTCATTCTTCATCGTTCATTCTACAATGCTCATTGATCCTTGTTCATTCTTCATCATTCATTGTTCATTGATCATTGATCCTTGTTCATTCTTCATCGTTCATTGTTCATTGATCATTTATCCTTGTTCATTCTTCATCGTTCATTCTTAAGTGATCATTGATCCTTGTTCATTCTTCATTGTTCATTCATTAATGATCATGGATCCTTTTTCATTCTTCATCGTTCATTTTTCAATGATCATTGATCCTTGTTCATTCTTCATCGTTCATTCATTATTGATCATTGATCCTTGTTCATTCTTCATCTTTCATTCTACAATGCTCATTGATCCTTGTTCATTCTTCATCATTCATTCATTATTGATCATTGATCCTTGTTCATTCTTCATCGTTCATTGTTCATTGATCATTGATCCTTGTTCATTCTTCATCGTTCATTCATTATTGATAGATGATCCTTGTTCATTCTTCATCGTTCATTTTACAATGCTCATTGGTCCTTGTTCATTCTTCATCGTTTATTGTTCATTGATGATTGATCCTTGTTTATTCTTCATCGTTCATTCATTATTGATCATTGATCCTTGTTCATTCTTCATCGTTCATTCTTCAATGATCATTGATCCTTGTTCATTCTTCATCGTTCATTCTACAATGCTCATTGATCCTTGTTCATTTTTCATCGTTCATTGTTCATTGATCATTGATCCTTGTTCATTCTTCATCGTTCATTCATTATTGATAGATGATCCTTGTTCATTCTTCATCGTTCATTCTACAATGCTCATTGATCCTTGTTCATTCTTCATCCTTCATTCATTATTGATCATGGATCCTTTTTCATTCTTCATCGTTTATTTTTCAATGATCATTGATCCTTGTTCATTCTTCATCGTTCATTCATTATTGATCATTGATCCTTGTTCATTCTTCATCGTTCATTCTACAATGCTCATTGATCCTTGTTCATTCTTCATCGTTCATTGTTCATTGATCATTGATCCTTGTTCATTCTTCAATGATCATTGATCCTTGTTCATTCTTCATCGTTCATTCTTCAATGATCATTGATCCTTGTTCATTTTTCATCGTTCATTCTTCAATAATCATTGATCCTTGTTCATTCTTCATCGTTCATTCATTATTGATCATTGATCCTTGTTCATTCTTCATCGTTCATTCTACAATGCTCATTGATCCTTGTTCATTCTTCATCATTCATTGTTCATTGATCATTGATCCTTGTTCATTCTTCATCGTTCATTGTTCATTGATCATTTATCCTTGTTCATTCTTCATCGTTCATTCTTAAGTGATCATTGATCCTTGTTCATTCTTCATTGTTCATTCATTAATGATCATGGATCCTTTTTCATTCTTCATCGTTCATTTTTCAATGATCATTGATCCTTGTTCATTCTTCATCGTTCATTCATTATTGATCATTGATCCTTGTTCATTCTTCATCTTTCATTCTACAATGCTCATTGATCCTTGTTCATTCTTCATCATTCATTCATTATTGATCATTGATCCTTGTTCATTCTTCATCGTTCATTGTTCATTGATCATTGATCCTTGTTCATTCTTCATCGTTCATTCATTATTGATAGATGATCCTTGTTCATTCTTCATCGTTCATTTTACAATGCTCATTGGTCCTTGTTCATTCTTCATCGTTTATTGTTCATTGATGATTGATCCTTGTTTATTCTTCATCGTTCATTCATTATTGATCATTGATCCTTGTTCATTCTTCATCGTTCATTCTTCAATGATCATTGATCCTTGTTCATTCTTCATCGTTCATTCTACAATGCTCATTGATCCTTGTTCATTTTTCATCGTTCATTGTTCATTGATCATTGATCCTTGTTCATTCTTCATCGTTCATTCATTATTGATAGATGATCCTTGTTCATTCTTCATCGTTCATTCTACAATGCTCATTGATCCTTGTTCATTTTTCATCGTTCATTGTTCATTGATCATTGATCCTTGTTCATTCTTCATCGTTCATTCATTATTGATAGATGATCCTTGTTCATTCTTCATCGTTCATTCTACAATGCTCATTGATCCTTGTTCATTCTTCATCCTTCATTCATTATTGATCATGGATCCTTTTTCATTCTTCATCGTTTATTTTTCAATGATCATTGATCCTTGTTCATTCTTCATCGTTCATTCATTATTGATCATTGATCCTTGTTCATTCTTCATCGTTCATTCTACAATGCTCATTGATCCTTGTTCATTCTTCATCGTTCATTGTTCATTGATCATTGATCCTTGTTCATTCTTCAATGATCATTGATCCTTGTTCATTCTTCATCGCTCATTCTTCAATGATCATTGATCCTTGTTCATTTTTCATCGTTCATTCTTCAATAATCATTGATCCTTGTTCATTCTTCATCGTTCATTCATTATTGATCATTGATCCTTGTTCATTCTTCATCGTTCATTCTACAATGCTCATTGATCCTTGTTCATTCTTCATCATTCATTGTTCATTGATCATAGATCCTTGTTCATTCTTCATCGTTCATTGTTCATTGATCATTTATCCTTGTTCATTCTTCATCGTTCATTCTTAAGTGATCATTGATCCTTGTTCATTCTTCATTGTTCATTCATTAATGATCATGGATCCTTTTTCATTCTTCATCGTTCATTTTTCAATGATCATTGATCCTTGTTCATTCTTCATCGTTCATTCATTATTGATCATTGATCCTTGTTCATTCTTCATCGTTCATTCTACAATGCTCATTGATCCTTGTTCATTCTTCATCATTCATTCATTATTGATCATTGATCCTTGTTTATTCTTCATCGTTCATTCATTAATTATAGATGATCCTTGTTCATTCTTCATCGTTCATTTTACAATGCTCATTGGTCCTTGTTCATTCTTCATCGTTTATTGTTCATTGATGATTGATCCTTGTTTATTCTTCATCGTTCATTCATTATTGATCATTGATCCTTGTTCATTCTTCATCGTTCATTCTTCAATGATCATTGATCCTTGTTCATTCTTCATCGTTCATTCTACAATGCTCATTGATCCTTGTTCATTTTTCATTGTTCATTGTTCATTGATCATTGATCCTTGTTCATTCTTCATCGTTCAATCATTATTGATAGATGATCCTTGTTCATTCTTCATCGTTCATTCTACAATGCTCATTGATCCTTGTTCATTCTTCATCCTTCATTCATTATTGATCATGGATCCTTTTTCATTCTTCATCGTTCATTTTTCAATGATCATTGATCCTTGTTCATTCTTCATCGTTCATTTATTATTGATCATTGATCCTTGTTCATTCTTCATCGTTCATTCTACAATGCTCATTGATCCTTGTTCATTCTTCATCGTTCATTGTTCATTGATCATTGATCCTTGTTCATTCTTCAATGATCATTGATCCTTGTTCATTCTTCATCGTGCATTCTTCAATGATCATTGATCCTTGTTCATTTTTCATCGTTCATTCTTCAATAATCATTGATCCTTGTTCATTCTTCATCGTTCATTCTTTATTGATCGTTGATCCTTGTTCATTCTTCATCGTTCATTCTACAATGCTCATTGATCCTTGTTCATTCTTCATCGTTCATTCTACAATGCTCATTGAACCTTGTTCATTTTTCATCGTTCATTGTTCATTGATCATTGATCCTTGTTCATTCTTCATCGATCATTCTTCAATAATCATTGATTCTTGTTCATTCTTCATTGTTCATTCATTATTGATCATTGATCCTTGTTCATTCTTCATCGTTCATTGTTCATTGATCATTGATCCTTGTTCATTCTTCAATGATCATTGATCCTTGTTCATTCTTCATCGTTCATTCTTCAATGATCGTTGATCCTTGTTCATTTTTCATCGTACATTCTTCAATAATCATTGATCCTTGTTCATTCTTCATCGTTCATTCATTATTGATCATTGATCCTTGTTCATTCTTCATCGTTCATTCTACAATGATCATTGATCCTTGTTCATTCTTCATCGTTCATTCTAGAATGCTCATTGATTCTTGTTCATTTTTCATCGTTCATTGTTCATTGATCATTGATCCTTGTTCATTCTTCATCGTTCATTCATTATTGATAGATGATCCTTGTTCATTCTTCATCGTTCATTTTACAATGCTCATTGGTCCTTGTTCATTCTTCATCGTTTATTGTTCATTGATGATTGATCCTTGTTTATTCTTCATCGTTCATTCATTATTGATCATTGATCCTTGTTCATTCTTCATCGTTCATTCTTCAATGATCATTGATCCTTGTTCATTTTTCATCGTTCATTCTTCAATAATCATTGATCCTTGTTCATTCTTCATCGTTCATTCATTATCGATCATTGATCCTTGTTCATTCTTCATCGTTCATTCTACACTGCTCATTGATCCTTGTTCATTCTTCATCGTTCATTGTTCATTGATCATTGATCCTTGTTCATTCTTCAATGATCATTGATCCTTGTTCATTCTTCATCGTTCATTCTTCAATGATCATTGATCCTTGTTCATTTTTCATCGTACATTCTTCAATAATCATTGATCCTTGTTCATTCTTCATCGTTCATTCATTATTGATCATTGATCCTTGTTCATTCTTCATCGTTCATTCTACAATGATCATTGATCCTTGTTCATTCTTCATCGTTCATTCTACAATGCTCATTGAACCTTGTTCATTTTTCATCGTTCATTGTTCATTGATCATTGATCCTTGTTCATTCTTCATCGTTCATTCTTCAATAATCATTGATTCTTGTTCATTCTTCATTGTTCATTCATTATTGATCATTGATCCTTGTTCATTCTTCATCGTTCATTGTTCATTGATCATTGATCCTTGTTCATTCTTCAATGATCATTGATCCTTGTTCATTCTTCATCGTTCATTCTTCAATGATCGTTGATCCTTGTTCATTTTTCATCGTACATTCTTCAATAATCATTGATCCTTGTTCATTCTTCATCGTTCATTCATTATTGATCATTGATCCTTGTTCATTCTTCATCGTTCATTCTACAATGATCATTGATCCTTGTTCATTCTTCATCGTTCATTCTAGAATGCTCATTGATTCTTGTTCATTTTTCATCGTTCATTGTTCATTGATCATTGATCCTTGTTCATTCTTCATCGTTCATTCATTATTGATAGATGATCCTTGTTCATTCTTCATCGTTCATTTTACAATGC
This sequence comes from Amaranthus tricolor, assembly GCF_026212465.1. NCBI lineage: Eukaryota > Viridiplantae > Streptophyta > Magnoliopsida > Caryophyllales > Amaranthaceae > Amaranthus > Amaranthus tricolor. The sequence continues at coordinate 18,755,083 of NC_080048.1, forward strand.
TCATTGGTCCTTGTTCATTCTTCATCGTTTATTGTTCATTGATGATTGATCCTTGTTTATTCTTCATCGTTCATTCATTATTGATCATTGATCCTTGTTCATTCTTCATCGTTCATTCTTCAATGATCATTGATCCTTGTTCATTTTTCATCGTTCATTCTTCAATAATCATTGATCCTTGTTCATTCTTCATCGTTCATTCATTATCGATCATTGATCCTTGTTCATTCTTCATCGTTCATTCTACACTGCTCATTGATCCTTGTTCATTCTTCATCGTTCATTGTTTATTGATCATTGATCCTTGTTCATTCTTCAATGATCATTGATCCTTGTTCATTCTTCATCGTTCATTCTTCAATGATCATTGATCCTTGTTCATTTTTCATCGTACATTCTTCAATAATCATTGATCCTTGTTCATTCTTCATCGTTCATTCATTATTGATCATTGATCCTTGTTCATTCTTCATCGTTCATTCTACAATGATCATTGATCCTTGTTCATTCTTCTTCGTTCATTCTACAATGCTCATTGATTCTTGTTCATTTTTCATCATTCATTGTTCATTGATTATTGATCCTTGTTCATTCTTCATCGTTCATTTATTATTGATAGATGATCCTTGTTCATTCTTCATCGTTCATTCTACAATGCTGATTGGTCCTTGTTCATTCTTCATCGTTTATTGTTCATTGATGATTGATCCTTGTTTATTCTTCATCTTTCATTTATTATTGATCATTGATCCTTGTTCATTCTTCATCGTTCATTCTTCAATGATCATTGATCCTTGTTCATTCTTCATCGTTCATTCTACAATGCTCATTGAACCTTGTTCATTTTTCATCGTTCATTGTTCATTGATCATTGATCCTTGTTCATTCTTCATCGTTCATTCTTCAATAATCATTGATTCTTGTTCATTCTTCATTGTTCATTCATTATTGATCATTGATCCTTGTTCATTCTTCATCGTTCATTGTTCATTGATCATTGATCCTTGTTCATTCTTCAATGATCATTGATCCTTGTTCATTCTTCATCGTTCATTCTTCAATGATCGTTGATCCTTGTTCATTTTTAATCGTACATTCTTCAATAATCATTGTTCCTTGTTCATTCTTCATCGTTCATTCATTATTGATCATTGATCCTTGTTCATTCTTCATCGTTCATTCTACAATGATCATTGATCCTTGTTCATTCTTCATCGTTCATTCTAGAATGCTCATTGATTCTTGTTCATTTTTCATCGTTCATTGTTCATTGATCATTGATCCTTGTTCATTCTTCATCGTTCATTCATTATTGATAGATGATCCTTGTTCATTCTTCATCGTTCATTTTACAATGCTCATTGGTCCTTGTTCATTCTTCATCGTTTATTGTTCATTGATGATTGATCCTTGTTTATTCTTCATCGTTCAGTCATTATTGATCACTGATCCTTGTTCATTCTTCATCGTTCATTCTTCAATGATCATTGATACTTGTTCGTTCTTCATCGTTCATTCTACAATGCTCATTGATCCTTGTTCATTTTTCATCGTTCATTGTTCATTGATCATTGATCCTTGTTCATTCTTCATCGTTCATTCATTATTGATAGATGATCCTTGTTCATTCTTCATCGTTCATTCTACAATGCTCATTGATCCTTGTTCATTCTTCATCCTTCATTCATTATTGATCATTGATCCTTATTCATTCTTCATCTTTCATTCTTCATTGATCATTTATCCTTGTTCATTCTTCATCGTTAATTCTTAAATGATCATTGATCCTTGTTCATTGCTCATTGTTCATTCATTATTGATCATGGATCCTTTTTCATTCTTCATCGTTCATTTTTCAATGATCATTGATCCTTGTTCATTCTTCATCGTTCATTCATTATTGATCATTGATCCTTGTTCATTCTTCATCGTTCATTCTACAATGCTCATTGATCCTTGTTCATTCTTCATCGTTCATTGTTCATTGATCATTGATCCTTGTTCATTCTTCAATGATCATTGATCCTTGTTCATTCTTCATCGTTCATTCTTCAATGATCATTGATCCTTGTTCATTTTTCATCGTTCATTCTTCAATAATCATTGATCCTTGTTCATTCTTCATCGTTCATTCATTATTGATCATTGATCCTTGTTCATTCTTCATCGTTCATTCTACAATGCTCATTGATCCTTGTTCATTCTTCATCATTCATTGTTCATTGATCATTGATCCTTGTTCATTCTTCATCGTTCATTGTTCATTGATCATTTATCCTTGTTCATTCTTCATCGTTCATTCTTAAGTGATCATTGATCCTTGTTCATTCTTCATTGTTCATTCATTAATGATCATGGATCCTTTTTCATTCTTCATCGTTCATTTTTCAATGATCATTGATCCTTGTTCATTCTTCATCGTTCATTCATTATTGATCATTGATCCTTGTTCATTCTTCATCTTTCATTCTACAATGCTCATTGATCCTTGTTCATTCTTCATCATTCATTCATTATTGATCATTGATCCTTGTTCATTCTTCATCGTTCATTGTTCATTGATCATTGATCCTTGTTCATTCTTCATCGTTCATTCATTATTGATAGATGATCCTTGTTCATTCTTCATCGTTCATTTTACAATGCTCATTGGTCCTTGTTCATTCTTCATCGTTTATTGTTCATTGATGATTGATCCTTGTTTATTCTTCATCGTTCATTCATTATTGATCATTGATCCTTGTTCATTCTTCATCGTTCATTCTTCAATGATCATTGATCCTTGTTCATTCTTCATCGTTCATTCTACAATGCTCATTGATCCTTGTTCATTTTTCATCGTTCATTGTTCATTGATCATTGATCCTTGTTCATTCTTCATCGTTCATTCATTATTGATAGATGATCCTTGTTCATTCTTCATCGTTCATTCTACAATGCTCATTGATCCTTGTTCATTCTTCATCCTTCATTCATTATTGATCATGGATCCTTTTTCATTCTTCATCGTTTATTTTTCAATGATCATTGATCCTTGTTCATTCTTCATCGTTCATTCATTATTGATCATTGATCCTTGTTCATTCTTCATCGTTCATTCTACAATGCTCATTGATCCTTGTTCATTCTTCATCGTTCATTGTTCATTGATCATTGATCCTTGTTCATTCTTCAATGATCATTGATCCTTGTTCATTCTTCATCGTTCATTCTTCAATGATCATTGATCCTTGTTCATTTTTCATCGTTCATTCTTCAATAATCATTGATCCTTGTTCATTCTTCATCGTTCATTCATTATTGATCATTGATCCTTGTTCATTCTTCATCGTTCATTCTACAATGCTCATTGATCCTTGTTCATTCTTCATCATTCATTGTTCATTGATCATAGATCCTTGTTCATTCTTCATCGTTCATTGTTCATTGATCATTTATCCTTGTTCATTCTTCATCGTTCATTCTTAAGTGATCATTGATCCTTGTTCATTCTTCATTGTTCATTCATTAATGATCATGGATCCTTTTTCATTCTTCATCGTTCATTTTTCAATGATCATTGATCCTTGTTCATTCTTCATCGTTCATTCATTATTGATCATTGATCCTTGTTCATTCTTCATCGTTCATTCTACAATGCTCATTGATCCTTGTTCATTCTTCATCATTCATTCATTATTGATCATTGATCCTTGTTTATTCTTCATCGTTCATTCATTAATTATAGATGATCCTTGTTCATTCTTCATCGTTCATTTTACAATGCTCATTGGTCCTTGTTCATTCTTCATCGTTTATTGTTCATTGATGATTGATCCTTGTTTATTCTTCATCGTTCATTCATTATTGATCATTGATCCTTGTTCATTCTTCATCGTTCATTCTTCAATGATCATTGATCCTTGTTCATTCTTCATCGTTCATTCTACAATGCTCATTGATCCTTGTTCATTTTTCATCGTTCATTGTTCATTGATCATTGATCCTTGTTCATTCTTCATCGTTCAATCATTATTGATAGATGATCCTTGTTCATTCTTCATCGTTCATTCTACAATGCTCATTGATCCTTGTTCATTCTTCATCCTTCATTCATTATTGATCATGGATCCTTTTTCATTCTTCATCGTTCATTTTTCAATGATCATTGATCCTTGTTCATTCTTCATCGTTCATTTATTATTGATCATTGATCCTTGTTCATTCTTCATCGTTCATTCTACAATGCTCATTGATCCTTGTTCATTCTTCATCGTTCATTGTTCATTGATCATTGATCCTTGTTCATTCTTCAATGATCATTGATCCTTGTTCATTCTTCATCGTGCATTCTTCAATGATCATTGATCCTTGTTCATTTTTCATCGTTCATTCTTCAATAATCATTGATCCTTGTTCATTCTTCATCGTTCATTCTTTATTGATCATTGATCCTTGTTCATTCTTCATCGTTCATTCTACAATGCTCATTGATCCTTGTTCATTCTTCATCGTTCATTGTTCATTGATCATTGATCCTTGTTCATTCTTCAATGATCATTGATCCTTGTTCATTCTTCATCGTTCATTCTTCAATGATCATTGATCCTTGTTCATTTTTCATCGTTCATTCTTCAATAATCATTGATCCTTGTTCATTCTTCATCGTTCATTCATTATTGATCATTGATCCTTGTTCATTCTTCATCGTTCATTCTACAATGCTCATTGATCCTTGTTCATTCTTCATCATTCATTGTTCATTGATCATTGATCCTTGTTCATTCTTCATCGTTCATTGTTCATTGATCATTTATCCTTGTTCATTCTTCATCGTTCATTCTTAAGTGATCATTGATCCTTGTTCATTCTTCATTGTTCATTCATTAATGATCATGGATCCTTTTTCATTCTTCATCGTTCATTTTTCAATGATCATTGATCCTTGTTCATTCTTCATCGTTCATTCATTATTGATCATTGATCCTTGTTCATTCTTCATCTTTCATTCTACAATGCTCATTGATCCTTGTTCATTCTTCATCATTCATTCATTATTGATCATTGATCCTTGTTCATTCTTCATCGTTCATTGTTCATTGATCATTGATCCTTGTTCATTCTTCATCGTTCATTCATTATTGATAGATGATCCTTGTTCATTCTTCATCGTTCATTTTACAATGCTCATTGGTCCTTGTTCATTCTTCATCGTTTATTGTTCATTGATGATTGATCCTTGTTTATTCTTCATCGTTCATTCATTATTGATCATTGATCCTTGTTCATTCTTCATCGTTCATTCTTCAATGATCATTGATCCTTGTTCATTCTTCATCGTTCATTCTACAATGCTCATTGATCCTTGTTCATTTTTCATCGTTCATTGTTCATTGATCATTGATCCTTGTTCATTCTTCATCGTTCATTCATTATTGATAGATGATCCTTGTTCATTCTTCATCGTTCATTCTACAATGCTCATTGATCCTTGTTCATTCTTCATCCTTCATTCATTATTGATCATGGATCCTTTTTCATTCTTCATCGTTTATTTTTCAATGATCATTGATCCTTGTTCATTCTTCATCGTTCATTCATTATTGATCATTGATCCTTGTTCATTCTTCATCGTTCATTCTACAATGCTCATTGATCCTTGTTCATTCTTCATCGTTCATTGTTCATTGATCATTGATCCTTGTTCATTCTTCAATGATCATTGATCCTTGTTCATTCTTCATCGTTCATTCTTCAATGATCATTGATCCTTGTTCATTTTTCATCGTTCATTCTTCAATAATCATTGATCCTTGTTCATTCTTCATCGTTCATTCATTATTGATCATTGATCCTTGTTCATTCTTCATCGTTCATTCTACAATGCTCATTGATCCTTGTTCATTCTTCATCATTCATTGTTCATTGATCATAGATCCTTGTTCATTCTTCATCGTTCATTGTTCATTGATCATTTATCCTTGTTCATTCTTCATCGTTCATTCTTAAGTGATCATTGATCCTTGTTCATTCTTCATTGTTCATTCATTAATGATCATGGATCCTTTTTCATTCTTCATCGTTCATTTTTCAATGATCATTGATCCTTGTTCATTCTTCATCGTTCATTCATTATTGATCATTGATCCTTGTTCATTCTTCATCGTTCATTCTACAATGCTCATTGATCCTTGTTCATTCTTCATCATTCATTCATTATTGATCATTGATCCTTGTTTATTCTTCATCGTTCATTCATTAATTATAGATGATCCTTGTTCATTCTTCATCGTTCATTTTACAATGCTCATTGGTCCTTGTTCATTCTTCATCGTTTATTGTTCATTGATGATTGATCCTTGTTTATTCTTCATCGTTCATTCATTATTGATCATTGATCCTTGTTCATTCTTCATCGTTCATTCTTCAATGATCATTGATCCTTGTTCATTCTTCATCGTTCATTCTACAATGCTCATTGATCCTTGTTCATTTTTCATCGTTCATTGTTCATTGATCATTGATCCTTGTTCATTCTTCATCGTTCAATCATTATAGATAGATGATCCTTGTTCATTCTTCATCGTTCATTCTACAATGCTCATTGATCCTTGTTCATTCTTCATCCTTCATTCATTATTGATCATGGATCCTTTTTCATTCTTCATCGTTCATTTTTCAATGATCATTGATCCTTGTTCATTCTTCATCGTTCATTTATTATTGATCATTGATCCTTGTTCATTCTTCATCGTTCATTCTACAATGCTCATTGATCCTTGTTCATTCTTCATCGTTCATTGTTCATTGATCATTGATCCTTGTTCATTCTTCAATGATCATTGATCCTTGTTCATTCTTCATCGTGCATTCTTCAATGATCATTGATCCTTGTTCATTTTTCATCGTTCATTCTTCAATAATCATTGATCCTTGTTCATTCTTCATCGTTCATTCTTTATTGATCATTGATCCTTGTTCATTCTTCATCGTTCATTCTACAATGCTCATTGATCCTTGTTCATTCTTCATCGTTCATTGTTCATTGATCATTGATCCTTGTTCATTCTTCAATGATCATTGATCCTTGTTCATTCTTCATCGTTCATTCTTCAATGATCATTGATCCTTGTTCATTTTTCATCGTACATTCTTCAATAATCATTGATCCTTGTTCATTCTTCATCGTTCATTCATTATTGATCATTGATCCTTGTTCATTCTTCATCGTTCATTCTACAATGATCATTGATCCTTGTTCATTCTTCATCGTTCATTCATTATTGATAGATGATCCTTGTTCATTCTTCATTGTTCATTTTACAATGCTCATTGGTCCTTGTTCATTCTTCATCGTTTATTGTTCATTGATGATTGATCCTTGTTTATTCTTCATCGTTCATTCATTATTGAACATTGATCCTTGTTCATTCTTCATCGTTCATTCTTCAATGATCATTGATCCTTGTTCATTCTTCATCGTTCATTCTACAATGCTCATTGATCCTTGTTCATTTTTCATCGTTCATTGTTCATTGATCATTGATCCTTGTTCATTCTTCATCGTTGATTCATTATTGATAGATGATCCTTGTTCATTCTTCATCGTTCATTCATTATTGATCATTGATCCTTGTTCATTCTTCATCGTTCATTCTACAATGCTCATTGATCCTTGTTCATTCTTCATCGTTCATTGTTCATTGATCATTGATCCTTGTTCATTCTTCAATGATCATTGATCCTTGTTCATTCTTCATCGTTCATTCTTCAATGATCATTGATCCTTGTTCATTTTTCATCGTTCATTCTTCAATAATCATTGATCCTTGTTCATTCTTCATCGTTCATTCATTATTGATCATTGATCCTTGTTCATTCTTCATCGTTCATTCTACAATGCTCATTGATCCTTGTTCATTCTTCATCATTCATTGTTCATTGATCATAGATCCTTGTTCATTCTTCATCGTTCATTGTTCATTGATCATTTATCCTTGTTCATTCTTCATCGTTCATTCTTAAGTGATCATTGATCCTTGTTCATTCTTCATTGTTCATTCATTAATGATCATGGATCCTTTTTCATTCTTCATCGTTCATTTTTCAATAATCATTGATCCTTGTTCATTCTTCATCGTTCATTCATTATTGATCATTGATCCTTGTTCATTCTTCATCGTTCATTCTACAATGATCATTGATCCTTGTTCATTCTTCTTCGTTCATTCTACAATGCTCATTGATTCTTGTTCATTTTTCATCATTCATTGTTCATTGATTATTGATCCTTGTTCATTCTTCATCGTTCATTTATTATTGATAGATGATCCTTGTTCATTCTTCATCGTTCATTCTACAATGCTGATTGGTCCTTGTTCATTCTTCATCGTTTATTGTTCATTGATGATTGATCCTTGTTTATTCTTCATCTTTCATTTATTATTGATCATTGATCCTTGTTCATTCTTCATCGTTCATTCTTCAATGATCATTGATCCTTGTTCATTCTTCATCGTTCATTCTACAATGCTCATTGAACCTTGTTCATTTTTCATCGTTCATTGTTCATTGATCATTGATCCTTGTTCATTCTTCATCGTTCATTCTTCAATAATCATTGATTCTTGTTCATTCTTCATTGTTCATTCATTATTGATCATTGATCCTTGTTCATTCTTCATCGTTCATTGTTCATTGATCATTGATCCTTGTTCATTCTTCAATGATCATTGATCCTTGTTCATTCTTCATCGTTCATTCTTCAATGATCGTTGATCCTTGTTCATTTTTCATCGTACATTCTTCAATAATCATTGATCCTTGTTCATTCTTCATCGTTCATTCATTATTGATCATTGATCCTTGTTCATTCTTCATCGTTCATTCTACAATGATCATTGATCCTTGTTCATTCTTCATCGTTCATTCTAGAATGCTCATTGATTCTTGTTCATTTTTCATCGTTCATTGTTCATTGATCATTGATCCTTGTTCATTCTTCATCGTTCATTCATTATTGATAGATGATCCTTGTTCATTCTTCATCGTTCATTTTACAATGCTCATTGGTCCTTGTTCATTCTTCATCGTTTATTGTTCATTGATGATTGATCCTTGTTTATTCTTCATCGTTCATTCATTATTGATCATTGATCCTTGTTCATTCTTCATCGTTCATTCTTCAATGATCATTGATCCTTGTTCGTTCTTCATCGTTCATTCTACAATGCTCATTGATCCTTGTTCATTTTTCATCGTTCATTGTTCATTGATCATTGATCCTTGTTCATTCTTCATCGTTCATTCATTATTGATAGATGATCCTTGTTCATTCTTCATCGTTCATTCTACAATGCTCATTGATCCTTGTTCATTCTTCATCCTTCATTCATTATTGATCATTGATCCTTGTTCATTCTTCATCTTTCATTCTTCATTGATCATTTATCCTTGTTCATTCTTCATCGTTAATTCTTAAATGATCATTGATCCTTGTTCATTGCTCATTGTTCATTCATTATTGATCATGGATCCTTTTTCATTCTTCATCGTTCATTTTTCAATGATCATTGATCCTTGTTCATTCTTCATCGTTCATTCTACAATGCTCATTGATCCTTGTTCATTCTTCATCATTCATTCATTATTGATCATTGATCCTTGTTTATTCTTCATCGTTCATTCATTAATTATAGATGATCCTTGTTCATTCTTCATCGTTCATTTTACAATGCTCATTGGTCCTTGTTCATTCTTCATCGTTTATTGTTCATTGATGATTGATCCTTGTTTATTCTTCATCGTTCATTCATTATTGAACATTGATCCTTGTTCATTCTTCATCGTTCATTCTTCAATGATCATTGATCCTTGTTCATTCTTCATCGTTCATTCTACAATGCTCATTGATCCTTGTTCATTTTTCATCGTTCATTGTTCATTGATCATTGATCCTTGTTCATTCTTCATCGTTGATTCATTATTGATAGATGATCCTTGTTCATTCTTCATCGTTCATTCATTATTGATCATTGATCCTTGTTCATTCTTCATCGTTCATTCTACAATGCTCATTGATCCTTGTTCATTCTTCATCGTTCATTGTTCATTGATCATTGATCCTTGTTCATTCTTCAATGATCATTGATCCTTGTTCATTCTTCATCGTTCATTCTTCAATGATCATTGATCCTTGTTCATTTTTCATCGTTCATTCTTCAATAATCATTGATCCTTGTTCATTCTTCATCGTTCATTCATTATTGATCATTGATCCTTGTTCATTCTTCATCGTTCATTCTACAATGCTCATTGATCCTTGTTCATTCTTCATCATTCATTGTTCATTGATCATAGATCCTTGTTCATTCTTCATCGTTCATTGTTCATTGATCATTTATCCTTGTTCATTCTTCATCGTTCATTCTTAAGTGATCATTGATCCTTGTTCATTCTTCATTGTTCATTCATTAATGATCATGGATCCTTTTTCATTCTTCATCGTTCATTTTTCAATAATCATTGATCCTTGTTCATTCTTCATCGTTCATTCATTATTGATCATTGATCCTTGTTCATTCTTCATCGTTCATTCTACAATGATCATTGATCCTTGTTCATTCTTCTTCGTTCATTCTACAATGCTCATTGATTCTTGTTCATTTTTCATCATTCATTGTTCATTGATTATTGATCCTTGTTCATTCTTCATCGTTCATTTATTATTGATAGATGATCCTTGTTCATTCTTCATCGTTCATTCTACAATGCTGATTGGTCCTTGTTCATTCTTCATCGTTTATTGTTCATTGATGATTGATCCTTGTTTATTCTTCATCTTTCATTTATTATTGATCATTGATCCTTGTTCATTCTTCATCGTTCATTCTTCAATGATCATTGATCCTTGTTCATTCTTCATCGTTCATTCTACAATGCTCATTGAACCTTGTTCATTTTTCATCGTTCATTGTTCATTGATCATTGATCCTTGTTCATTCTTCATCGTTCATTCTTCAATAATCATTGATTCTTGTTCATTCTTCATTGTTCATTCATTATTGATCATTGATCCTTGTTCATTCTTCATCGTTCATTGTTCATTGATCATTGATCCTTGTTCATTCTTCAATGATCATTGATCCTTGTTCATTCTTCATCGTTCATTCTTCAATGATCGTTGATCCTTGTTCATTTTTCATCGTACATTCTTCAATAATCATTGATCCTTGTTCATTCTTCATCGTTCATTCATTATTGATCATTGATCCTTGTTCATTCTTCATCGTTCATTCTACAATGATCATTGATCCTTGTTCATTCTTCATCGTTCATTCTAGAATGCTCATTGATTCTTGTTCATTTTTCATCGTTCATTGTTCATTGATCATTGATCCTTGTTCATTCTTCATCGTTCATTCATTATTGATAGATGATCCTTGTTCATTCTTCATCGTTCATTTTACAATGCTCATTGGTCCTTGTTCATTCTTCATCGTTTATTGTTCATTGATGATTGATCCTTGTTTATTCTTCATCGTTCATTCATTATTGATCATTGATCCTTGTTCATTCTTCATCGTTCATTCTTCAATGATCATTGATCCTTGTTCGTTCTTCATCGTTCATTCTACAATGCTCATTGATCCTTGTTCATTTTTCATCGTTCATTGTTCATTGATCATTGATCCTTGTTCATTCTTCATCGTTCATTCATTATTGATAGATGATCCTTGTTCATTCTTCATCGTTCATTCTACAATGCTCATTGATCCTTGTTCATTCTTCATCCTTCATTCATTATTGATCATTGATCCTTGTTCATTCTTCATCTTTCATTCTTCATTGATCATTTATCCTTGTTCATTCTTCATCGTTAATTCTTAAATGATCATTGATCCTTGTTCATTGCTCATTGTTCATTCATTATTGATCATGGATCCTTTTTCATTCTTCATCGTTCATTTTTCAATGATCATTGATCCTTGTTCATTCTTCATCGTTCATTCTACAATGCTCATTGATCCTTGTTCATTCTTCATCATTCATTCATTATTGATCATTGATCCTTGTTTATTCTTCATCGTTCATTCATTAATTATAGATGATCCTTGTTCATTCTTCATCGTTCATTTTACAATGCTCATTGGTCCTTGTTCATTCTTCATCGTTTATTGTTCATTGATGATTAATCCTTGTTTATTCTTCATCGTTCATTCATTATTGATCATTGATCCTTGTTCATTCTTCATCGTTCATTCTTCAATGATCATTGATCCTTGTTCATTCTTCATCGTTCATTCTACAATGCTCATTGATCCTTGTTCATTTTTCATCGTTCATTGTTCATTGATCATTAATCCTTGTTCATTCTTCATCGTTCAATCATTATTGATAGATGATCCTTGTTCATTCTTCATCGTTCATTGTACAATGCTCATTGATCCTTGTTCATTCTTCATCCTTCATTCATTATTGATCATGGATCCTTTTTCATTCTTCATCGTTCATTTTTCAATGATCATTGATCCTTGTTCATTCTTCATCGTTCATTTATTATTGATCATTGATCCTTGTTCATTCTTCATCGTTCATTCTACAATGCTCATTGATCCTTGTTCATTCTTCATCGTTCATTGTTCATTGATCATTGATCCTTGTTCATTCTTCAATGATCATTGATCCTTGTTCATTCTTCATCGTGCATTCTTCAATGATCATTGATCCTTGTTCATTTTTCATCGTTCATTCTTCAATAATCATTGATCCTTGTTCATTCTTCATCGTTCATTCTTTATTGATCATTGATCCTTGTTCATTCTTCATCGTTCATTCTACAATGCTCATTGATCCTTGTTCATTCTTCATCGTTCATTGTTCATTGATCATTGATCCTTGTTCATTCTTCAATGATCATTGATCCTTGTTCATTCTTCATCGTTCATTCTTCAATGATCATTGATCCTTGTTCATTTTTCATCGTACATTCTTCAATAATCATTGATCCTTGTTCATTCTTCATCGTTCATTCATTATTGATCATTGATCCTTGTTCATTCTTCATCATTCATTCTACAATGATCATTGATCCTTGTTCATTCTTCATCGTTCATTCATTATTGATAGATGATCCTTGTTCATTCTTCATTGTTCATTTTACAATGCTCATTGGTCCTTGTTCATTCTTCATCGTTTATTGTTCATTGATGATTGATCCTTGTTTATTCTTCATCGTTCATTCATTATTGAACATTGATCCTTGTTCATTCTTCATCGTTCATTCTTCAATGATCATTGATCCTTGTTCATTCTTCATCGTTCATTCTACAATGCTCATTGATCCTTGTTCATTTTTCATCGTTCATTGTTCATTGATCATTGATCCTTGTTCATTCTTCATCGTTGATTCATTATTGATAGATGATCCTTGTTCATTCTTCATCGTTCATTCATTATTGATCATTGATCCTTGTTCATTCTTCATCGTTCATTCTACAATGCTCATTGATCCTTGTTCATTCTTCATCGTTCATTGTTCATTGATCATTGATCCTTGTTCATTCTTCAATGATCATTGATCCTTGTTCATTCTTCATCGTTCATTCTTCAATGATCATTGATCCTTGTTCATTTTTCATCGTTCATTCTTCAATAATCATTGATCCTTGTTCATTCTTCATCGTTCATTCATTATTGATCATTGATCCTTGTTCATTCTTCATCGTTCATTCTACAATGCTCATTGATCCTTGTTCATTCTTCATCATTCATTGTTCATTGATCATAGATCCTTGTTCATTCTTCATCGTTCATTGTTCATTGATCATTTATCCTTGTTCATTCTTCATCGTTCATTCTTAAGTGATCATTGATCCTTGTTCATTCTTCATTGTTCATTCATTAATGATCATGGATCCTTTTTCATTCTTCATCGTTCATTTTTCAATAATCATTGATCCTTGTTCATTCTTCATCGTTCATTCATTATTGATCATTGATCCTTGTTCATTCTTCATCGTTCATTCTACAATGATCATTGATCCTTGTTCATTCTTCTTCGTTCATTCTACAATGCTCATTGATTCTTGTTCATTTTTCATCATTCATTGTTCATTGATTATTGATCCTTGTTCATTCTTCATCGTTCATTTATTATTGATAGATGATCCTTGTTCATTCTTCATCGTTCATTCTACAATGCTGATTGGTCCTTGTTCATTCTTCATCGTTTATTGTTCATTGATGATTGATCCTTGTTTATTCTTCATCTTTCATTTATTATTGATCATTGATCCTTGTTCATTCTTCATCGTTCATTCTTCAATGATCATTGATCCTTGTTCATTCTTCATCGTTCATTCTACAATGCTCATTGAACCTTGTTCATTTTTCATCGTTCATTGTTCATTGATCATTGATCCTTGTTCATTCTTCATCGTTCATTCTTCAATAATCATTGATTCTTGTTCATTCTTCATTGTTCATTCATTATTGATCATTGATCCTTGTTCATTCTTCATCGTTCATTGTTCATTGATCATTGATCCTTGTTCATTCTTCAATGATCATTGATCCTTGTTCATTCTTCATCGTTCATTCTTCAATGATCGTTGATCCTTGTTCATTTTTCATCGTACATTCTTCAATAATCATTGATCCTTGTTCATTCTTCATCGTTCATTCATTATTGATCATTGATCCTTGTTCATTCTTCATCGTTCATTCTACAATGATCATTGATCCTTGTTCATTCTTCATCGTTCATTCTAGAATGCTCATTGATTCTTGTTCATTTTTCATCGTTCATTGTTCATTGATCATTGATCCTTGTTCATTCTTCATCGTTCATTCATTATTGATAGATGATCCTTGTTCATTCTTCATCGTTCATTTTACAATGCTCATTGGTCCTTGTTCATTCTTCATCGTTTATTGTTCATTGATGATTGATCCTTGTTTATTCTTCATCGTTCATTCATTATTGATCATTGATCCTTGTTCATTCTTCATCGTTCATTCTTCAATGATCATTGATCCTTGTTCGTTCTTCATCGTTCATTCTACAATGCTCATTGATCCTTGTTCATTCTTCATCATTCATTGTTCATTGATCATTGATCCTTGTTCATTCTTCATCGTTCATTGTTCATTGATCATTTATCCTTGTTCATTCTTCATCGTTCATTCTTAAGTGATCATTGATCCTTGTTCATTCTTCATTGTTCATTCATTAATGATCATGGATCCTTTTTCATTCTTCATCGTTCATTTTTCAATGATCATTGATCCTTGTTCATTCTTCATCGTTCATTCATTATTGATCATTGATCCTTGTTCATTCTTCATCTTTCATTCTACAATGCTCATTGATCCTTGTTCATTCTTCATCATTCATTCATTATTGATCATTGATCCTTGTTCATTCTTCATCGTTCATTGTTCATTGATCATTGATCCTTGTTCATTCTTCATCGTTCATTCATTATTGATAGATGATCCTTGTTCATTCTTCATCGTTCATTTTACAATGCTCATTGGTCCTTGTTCATTCTTCATCGTTTATTGTTCATTGATGATTGATCCTTGTTTATTCTTCATCGTTCATTCATTATTGATCATTGATCCTTGTTCATTCTTCATCGTTCATTCTTCAATGATCATTGATCCTTGTTCATTCTTCATCGTTCATTCTACAATGCTCATTGATCCTTGTTCATTTTTCATCGTTCATTGTTCATTGATCATTGATCCTTGTTCATTCTTCATCGTTCATTCATTATTGATAGATGATCCTTGTTCATTCTTCATCGTTCATTCTACAATGCTCATTGATCCTTGTTCATTCTTCATCCTTCATTCATTATTGATCATGGATCCTTTTTCATTCTTCATCGTTTATTTTTCAATGATCATTGATCCTTGTTCATTCTTCATCGTTCATTCATTATTGATCATTAATCCTTGTTCATTCTTCATCGTTCATTCTACAATGCTCATTGATCCTTGTTCATTCTTCATCGTTCATTGTTCATTGATCATTGATCCTTGTTCATTCTTCAATGATCATTGATCCTTGTTCATTCTTCATCGTTCATTCTTCAATGATCATTGATCCTTGTTCATTTTTCATCGTTCATTCTTCAATAATCATTGATCCTTGTTCATTCTTCATCGTTCATTCATTATTGATCATTGATCCTTGTTCATTCTTCATCGTTCATTCTACAATGCTCATTGATCCTTGTTCATTCTTCATCATTCATTGTTCATTGATCATAGATCCTTGTTCATTCTTCATCGTTCATTGTTCATTGATCATTTATCCTTGTTCATTCTTCATCGTTCATTCTTAAGTGATCATTGATCCTTGTTCATTCTTCATTGTTCATTCATTAATGATCATGGATCCTTTTTCATTCTTCATCGTTCATTTTTCAATGATCATTGATCCTTGTTCATTCTTCATCGTTCATTCATTATTGATCATTGATCCTTGTTCATTCTTCATCGTTCATTCTACAATGCTCATTGATCCTTGTTCATTCTTCATCATTCATTCATTATTGATCATTGATCCTTGTTTATTCTTCATCGTTCATTCATTAATTATAGATGATCCTTGTTCATTCTTCATCGTTCATTTTACAATGCTCATTGGTCCTTGTTCATTCTTCATCGTTTATTGTTCATTGATGATTGATCCTTGTTTATTCTTCATCGTTCATTCATTATTGATCATTGATCCTTGTTCATTCTTCATCGTTCATTCTTCAATGATCATTGATCCTTGTTCATTCTTCATCGTTCATTCTACAATGCTCATTGATCCTTGTTCATTTTTCATCGTTCATTGTTCATTGATCATTGATCCTTGTTCATTCTTCATCGTTCAATCATTATTGATAGATGATCCTTGTTCATTCTTCATCGTTCATTCTACAATGCTCATTGATCCTTGTTCATTCTTCATCCTTCATTCATTATTGATCATGGATCCTTTTTCATTCTTCATCGTTCATTTTTCAATGATCATTGATCCTTGTTCATTCTTCATCGTTCATTTATTATTGATCATTGATCCTTGTTCATTCTTCATCGTTCATTCTACAATGCTCATTGATCCTTGTTCATTCTTCATCGTTCATTGTTCATTGATCATTGATCCTTGTTCATTCTTCAATGATCATTGATCCTTGTTCATTCTTCATCGTGCATTCTTCAATGATCATTGATCCTTGTTCATTTTTCATCGTTCATTCTTCAATAATCATTGATCCTTGTTCATTCTTCATCGTTCATTCTTTATTGATCATTGATCCTTGTTCATTCTTCATCGTTCATTCTACAATGCTCATTGATCCTTGTTCATTCTTCATCGTGCATTGTTCATTGATCATTGATCCTTGTTCATTCTTCAATGATCATTGATCCTTGTTCATTCTTCATCGTTCATTCTTCAATGATCATTGATCCTTGTTCATTTTTCATCGTACATTCTTCAATAATCGTTGATCCTTGTTCATTCTTCATCGTTCATTCATTATTGATCATTGATCCTTGTTCATTCTTCATCGTTCATTCTACAATGATCATTGATCCTTGTTCATTCTTCATCGTTCATTCATTATTGATAGATGATCCTTGTTCATTCTTCATTGTTCATTTTACAATGCTCATTGGTCCTTGTTCATTCTTCATCGTTTATTGTTCATTGATGATTGATCCTTGTTTATTCTTCATCGTTCATTCATTATTGATCATTGATCCTTGTTCATTCTTCATCGTTCATTCTTCAATGATCATTGATCCTTGTTCATTCTTCATCGTTCATTCTACAATGCTCATTGATCATTGTTCATTTTTCATCGTTCATTGTTCAATGATCATTGATCCTTGTTCATTCTTCATCGTTGATTCATTATTGATAGATGATCCTTGTTCATTCTTCATCGTTCATTCATTATTGATCATTGATCCTTGTTCATTCTTCATCGTTCATTCTACAATGCTCATTGATCCTTGTTCATTCTTCATCGTTCATTGTTCATTGATCATTGATCCTTGTTCATTCTTCAATGATCATTGATCCTTGTTCATTCTTCATCGTTCATTCTTCAATGATCATTGATCCTTGTTCATTTTTCATCGTTCATTCTTCAATAATCATTGATCCTTGTTCATTCTTCATCGTTCATTCATTATTGATCATTGATCCTTGTTCATTCTTCATCGTTCATTCTACAATGCTCATTGATCCTTGTTCATTCTTCATCATTCATTGTTCATTGATCATAGATCCTTGTTCATTCTTCATCGTTCATTGTTCATTGATCATTTATCCTTGTTCATTCTTCATCGTTCATTCTTAAGTGATCATTGATCCTTGTTCATTCTTCATTGTTCATTCATTAATGATCATGGATCCTTTTTCATTCTTCATCGTTCATTTTTCAATAATCATTGATCCTTGTTCATTCTTCATCGTTCATTCATTATTGATCATTGATCCTTGTTCATTCTTCATCGTTCATTCTACAATGATCATTGATCCTTGTTCATTCTTCTTCGTTCATTCTACAATGCTCATTGATTCTTGTTCATTTTTCATCATTCATTGTTCATTGATTATTGATCCTTGTTCATTCTTCATCGTTCATTTATTATTGATAGATGATCCTTGTTCATTCTTCATCGTTCATTCTACAATGCTGATTGGTCCTTGTTCATTCTTCATCGTTTATTGTTCATTGATGATTGATCCTTGTTTATTCTTCATCTTTCATTTATTATTGATCATTGATCCTTGTTCATTCTTCATCGTTCATTCTTCAATGATCATTGATCCTTGTTCATTCTTCATCGTTCATTCTACAATGCTCATTGAACCTTGTTCATTTTTCATCGTTCATTGTTCATTGATCATTGATCCTTGTTCATTCTTCATCGTTCATTCTTCAATAATCATTGATTCTTGTTCATTCTTCATTGTTCATTCATTATTGATCATTGATCCTTGTTCATTCTTCATCGTTCATTGTTCATTGATCATTGATCCTTGTTCATTCTTCAATGATCATTGATCCTTGTTCATTCTTCATCGTTCATTCTTCAATGATCGTTGATCCTTGTTCATTTTTCATCGTACATTCTTCAATAATCATTGATCCTTGTTCATTCTTCATCGTTCATTCATTATTGATCATTGATCCTTGTTCATTCTTCATCGTTCATTCTACAATGATCATTGATCCTTGTTCATTCTTCATCGTTCATTCTAGAATGCTCATTGATTCTTGTTCATTTTTCATCGTTCATTGTTCATTGATCATTGATCCTTGTTCATTCTTCATCGTTCATTCATTATTGATAGATGATCCTTGTTCATTCTTCATCGTTCATTTTACAATGCTCATTGGTCCTTGTTCATTCTTCATCGTTTATTGTTCATTGATGATTGATCCTTGTTTATTCTTCATCGTTCATTCATTATTGATCATTGATCCTTGTTCATTCTTCATCGTTCATTCTTCAATGATCATTGATCCTTGTTCGTTCTTCATCGTTCATTCTACAATGCTCATTGATCCTTGTTCATTTTTCATCGTTCATTGTTCATTGATCATTGATCCTTGTTCATTCTTCATCGTTCATTCATTATTGATAGATGATCCTTGTTCATTCTTCATCGTTCATTCTACAATGCTCATTGATCCTTGTTCATTCTTCATCCTTCATTCATTATTGATCATTGATCCTTGTTCATTCTTCATCTTTCATTCTTCATTGATCATTTATCCTTGTTCATTCTTCATCGTTAATTCTTAAATGATCATTGATCCTTGTTCATTGCTCATTGTTCATTCATTATTGATCATGGATCCTTTTTCATTCTTCATCGTTCATTTTTCAATGATCATTGATCCTTGTTCATTCTTCATCGTTTTACTAATACTTTCATTAATAATTTTGTAGATATAAATAATTTAATAATTTATATCTACAAAATTATTAATGAAAAGTATTACCAATAGGGAGTACAAAAGTATATAAATTATTAGCAATAGGGAGTACAATAATAATTATTATTAAATTTATATCTACAAAATTATATAAATTATTACCAATAGGGAGTACAATAATAATTTGAATTATTACCAATAGGGAGTACAATAATTTAATAATTTATATAATAGGGAGTACAATAATAATTTGAATTATAATTTATATAATAGGGAGTACAATAATTTAATAATTTATATAATTTAATAATTTAATAATTTAATAATTTATATATAATTTAATAATTTAATAATTTAATAATTTAATAATTTAATAATTTAATAATTTAATAATTTAATAATTTGTACAATAATTAGTGTATAAATAATAATTAGTGTATAAATAATAATTAGAGTACAAACATAAATTATTATTGTGTATAAATAATAGGGAGTACAATAATTTAATAATTTATATAATAGGGAGTACAATAATTTAATAATTTAATAATTTATATAATTATTATTGTACAATAATAGGGAGTACAAAATTATATAAATTATTACCAATAGGGAGTACAATAATAGGGAGTACAATAATAATTATTAATTTGAGTTGTTAAATTATATAAATTATTATTAAATTTATATCGATCCTGTACTCCCTATTGGTAATAATTATTATTAAATTTATATCTACAAAATTATTAAATTACAAAATTATTAAATTATTAGCAATTTCAAGAATCTGATAATGATCCTCATCAAATTAATAAAATACGATCATCTTGGAAGAATATCCCTACAAAAAACTATTATCCTAGGCCTACTCCTGTTGATCTTCAATATGAAGAAAGGTCTACATTTACCTCCAAATCCTTTTCCCCAGATATGATCCATGAATGGAACATAGATGGAAAATCTGATTATGAAATTCTTAATACTCTTCAAAATATGGGAATGGCTATTGTAGCTTACAAGGCAAAACCTTTGGATGAACAAATAATTTTTGGTTTTATTATATCAGGTTTTACTGGGCAATTAAAAAACTGGTGGGATAATCTTCTCACTTTACAAGACAGATTAGAAATTTTGAATCACGTTACTGACATCATGGATGATCAAGGAAATGTATTTCAAAAATCTGACTGCTGTGATTTCTTAATCATAGTTATTGCCTTTCATTTTGTCGGTAACCCTACTCAAACTCTTTCTTCTGGAGAAACGATTTTACAAAATTTACGTTGCCCAACTTTAAGTGACTATAGATGGTATAAAGATACCTTCTTTAGTTATGTTTTACAAAGACAAGATTGCAATCAAAGTTTTTGGAAAGAAAAATTTATATCAGGACTACCAAAATTATTTGCTCAAAGAATTTTTAGAAAAATAGCTGAACATGATACAGATAAAGAACAAGCTCTTAATAATACTACTTATGGAGGACTTTTCGCTTTCATTAAAAAGGAAGGTCTTTCTTTATGTGAAGAACTCAAACTCCAAGCCAAATATACCTCTGAAAAGAAACAATCTAGGAAAGAAATTGGATGTTTCTGTGAAGCATTTGGTATGGAAGCTATTAGAGCTCCCTCTACAAAAAAGAAAATTAAAAAACAATTTTCTAAATTTTCAAAAGATAAAAATAAAAATTCTTATCCTTCTTATTATCGAAAGAAACGAGGAAAGAAAAATTTCGGAAATTTCCGAAAATCAAACAAAGCTTTCAAAATCTTTTGTTATTCGTGTGGAAAACCTGGACATAAAGCAAATGCTTGTACCACAAAGAAAAAGATTCAAGAATTATTTATTAACGACTCTGAGCTAGGAGATAAAATATCCAAAATATTATTACAAACCCCTGAGTCTACTTCTTCTTCTTCTTCAGAAAAGGAAGATGACGAAATTTTACAAATTAATGATCAAACTTCTGATTCTGAATCTTCGATTTCTTCCTCTCCTATCAAATGCATTAATGTTTTAACAGATAAAGAGAAAAATGTGGAATTTCTTTTTGATCTCGTTGACAAAATCCAAGATAAAGAGATCAAAAGAGAAACCCTTTTGAAACTCAAAACTATGGTTTTGGGTGAAACCTCTACCTCTAAAAACAAAGAAAGTATTCCAATTCCTCAAATTGAACCTTTCAATATTTCAAAATTATTAGAAAAATACTCTTCCAAAGAAATGACTTCTAAATTAATTCCTATTAAGAATCAAACTCTTTCGGTCAAAGATCTTCAACTTGAAATAAATAAAATCAAAGAAGACATCATTTCTATCAAAAATAGTTTAAAGCATTTAGAAATCAAAGATTTCGAACTTGAAACAAAATTATCTATTTTAGAAAACCCCATCTATAAAGAAAATCTTTCTTTGGGAAAAGAGAAAGTTAATGGGGATGATGATGATTTTATCACTGTTATTAATAAAATTAATTTTCAAAAATGGTATGCACCAGTTACTTTTCAAATTGGAGATTTTCAAAAAACCTATATTGCTTTAATTGATAGTGGAGCGGATCAAAATTGCTTAAGGGAAGGATTAGTCCCAACTAAATTTTATGAAAAAACAAAAACTCGGTTATATAGTGCAAATAGTTCACCCATGGATATTAAATATAAAATTTCAAAAGGAAAGATCATAAATGAAAATTATAGTTTTACTAATACTTTCATTATTATTAATGATATTAAGGAAGAAATAATATTAGGCACTCCCTTTTTAACACAAATTTATCCTTTTTGGGTTGATGACAAAGGTGTTCATACAAAAATTTTAGGGAAACAATTATCATTTCCTTTTTTAAGTCCCATGTTACAAAAAGATATTAATTTATTACAAAATTCTTCAGTAATACAAAGTATAAATTTAATAAAACAAAAAGAATTTCAAATTTCTTCTTTAAAAGAAGAAATTTCTTTTCAAAGGATTGAAGAACAATTACAACAATCAAAATTGCAACAAAAAATTTTTAATTTAGAAAATATTTTAAAATCAAAAGTTTGTGCTGATATTCCAAATGCCTTTTGGGATAGAAAAAGGCATATTGTCACATTGCCATATGAAAAAGATTTCTCTGAAAAAAATATTCCTACAAAAGCTAGACCCATCCAAATGAATTCTGAGCATCTTGAATTCTGCAAGAAAGAAATTCAAACTCTTTTAGATAAAAAATTAATAACTCCATCCAAATCTCCTTGGAGCTGTGCAGCATTTTATGTTATGAATGCAGCAGAAAAAGAAAGAGGAGTTCCTAGATTAGTTATTAATTACAAACCTTTAAACAAAGTTCTTCAATGGATAAGATATCCAATCCCAAATAAAAGAGATTTAATTAATCGCTTATATAAAGCCAAAATATTTTCAAAATTTGATATGAAATCTGGTTTCTGGCAAATACAAATTGCTAAAGAAGATAGGTATAAAACTGCATTCACGGTACCATTTGGACATTATGAGTGGAATGTAATGCCTTTTGGACTTAAAAATGCTCCTTCTAAATTTCAACATATAATGAATGATATTTTCAATCAATTTTCTTCATTCATAATTGTTTATATAGATGATGTTTTAATTTTTTCTCATGATATTGATCAACATTTCAAACATTTACATATATTTCTAAACACTGTTGAAAAAAATGGTTTAGTAGTTTCTGCCACTAAAATGAAATTATTTCAAACAAAAATTAGATTTTTGGGACATGACATTTATAAAGGAACAATCAAGCCAATTACAAGGTCTTTAGAATTTGCAGAAAAATTCCCTAACGAAATTAAAGACAAAACCCAGTTACAAAGATTTTTGGGATGTCTAAATTATATATCAGATTTTTTCCCAAAGCTCAGACAAATTTGCATGCCCCTCTTTCAAAGACTTCAAAAAAATCCGCCTCCCTGGTCAGAAATTCATACTAAGACTATTATTGAATTAAAACAAAAAATCAAATCACTTCCATGTCTAGGCATTCCAGATCCATCTGCATTCATGATAGTAGAAACAGATGCATCAGAAATAGGATATGGTGGCATATTAAAACAAAGAATAGATACAAAAGAACAATTAGTTAGATTTCATTCAGGTCTCTGGCTCGGACCTCAAAAAAATTATTCTACCATTAAAAAGGAAATTTTATCTATAGTACTATGCGTTTCAAAATTTCAAGATGATCTTTACAACAAAAAATTTTTGATAAGGATCGACTGCAAATCTGCAAAAGAGGTTCTAGAAAAGGATGTCAAAAACATTGTTTCTAAACAAATTTTTGCAAGATGGCAAGCAATTTTATCAGTATTTGATTTTCAAATAGAGCATATAAGAGGCGAAAGTAACTCTCTCCCTGATTTCTTAACTAGAGAATTTCTACAGGGACATCATAATGCCAAGGAAGAAGAATCAGCAAGAAAAACTCAAAGGGTTCCAGAGTTCAGATGATTACGAAATGGAACCAGATCCAAAACCAAACAAAACAGAACAAAATAAATTTTCATCCTCCAAAAATCTTCAAACTACCCTATCCATTTCAAACAAATTTACTCAACTAAATGATTTTCCCCCACTTCCATATTCACAAATTGTTCAAGAGCCTACTACACAAAATATTATTTCAAATTCAAAACAAAAAGAACCAACTACAAAAATACCAACACAAAGCTTTACCAAATCTGCATACATTACAAAAACCGAAATAGAAAATGTATATCTCACTAATTTTACAATTCCTCAAAGCCCACAAATTATTAATTCCATCAATCAAAAAACTTTTCCAAAAGGTTGCGAATGGATACCAGAAAATCGTTTTAAAACTCAAAGGTTTTATGAATTTATTTTAGTAGATTCAAACTCTGTTGAAATCCAACATATCAAGGATTCTTCAGAAAAAATAATTTATTCAAAATGTATTTTTAAGAAAATTATTTCGTCTGTAGAATGGGGAGACCCTTATGCAGAACGAATTTTTTCAAAAAGATTTTTCCCTCAAAATTACTCATACTATGATTACAAAATGGCCTGGTATAGAGCATTTTTATTCAGACCATTTGATCATTCATGGTTTTTTATATTTGACAAATATTGTCCAAAGAAATATCCTATGTGGTTTTATCATTGGTGGTATTTATTTGGACCAACTCCCCAAATTTATCCAAAAGAATGCAATGAGGGTTTCACAACTTTTGTTGCCAATTCAAATTATCAAGCTTATGAAACTCCAGTCATGTTTCATGCAGAATTTAAAATTCCATGGATTCTATGTTGGAGTTACTGTCTCAAACAACACCTTCCACGTCCATATCCATATTCATTAATAAGAGAATTCAAAATTAAATGGTGGGACAAATTTACCTTAGAAATTTGTTCAACAAAAAATGTTATCTCCTTTTTTCAAACCGGTATAAAAATGGAATACCAATCTCCATCAACCACCAACAAACCTTCACCCTCAAAAGCAACATCAAATTCAAACTCTCCTCAACACAATAAAAATCCCAAAGTAGAAAGTCCAAATTCAGAATCATTATCTAAAGTCCAGAAAGCTATTCTCAAAAAGATTCTTGAAGATCCACAATATGCAAAGAAAATATTATCAGAAGAATCCTCTGATGAGATTTTATCGGAGTTTTCAAATGAGTCTTATGATCCAACATTTGGTGGCCCATTTGCTCAAGATCCATACGACTTTTAATATTGAGTTCACAAAAGTTCAATTCAAATGTTCAACAACTCAAATTAATTCATCCGGAAGCACAAACGTAAGCAATGACGAAATCAAAAGTATCATTCAAATGTTCAACAACTCAAATTAATTCATCCGGAAGCACAAACGTAAGCAATGACGAAATCAAAAGCATCTCCAACAGTAATTCAAAGCATCTTCAACAGTAAAGCATCTCCAACAGTGATTCAAAGCATCTTCAACAGTAAAGCATCTTCAATAGTAATTCAAAGCATCTTCTACAGTATTATAGTGTAACTTTAATAATTATGTTTGTACTATTTCTCTTTAATTTCTTATTGGAAGAGCAGATTGCACCTTATCTCTTCCTTTGTGTATAAATAAAGTGTCTAGCTCTAAGATGAGAGCATCCTGTAATTTTCTTTTGTTTAAGTCTTATCTCAAATAAATCTAACTTTCTTTACTTATCTTATTATTATCAATTATATAATAAGATTTATATCCACAAAATTATTAAATTATTTTCTCCCTATTATTATATATAATTTAATAAATTATTAAATTATTAAATTATTAAATTATTAAATTATTAAATTATTGTACTCCCTATTATATAATTTAATAAATTATTATATAATTAGTGTAACTTTAATAATTATGTTTGTACTATTTCTCTTTAATTTCTTATTGGAAGAGCAGATTGCACCTTATCTCTTCCTTTGTGTATAAATAAAGTGTCTAGCTCTAAGATGAGAGCATCCTGTAATTTTCTTTTGTTTAAGTCTTATCTCAAATAAATCTAACTTTCTTTACTTATCTTATTATTATCAATTATATAATAAGATTTATATCCACAAAATTATTAAATTATTTTCTCTATCGATCCTGTACTCCCTATTGGTATCAGAGCCAGTAAGTTATTAAATTGATTAATTGTGCATTTATTAAATTGCATTTGTATTGAGTGTTGGTAAAGTGCTTGGTCAGCCTAATTAAGTTGTTGGTAAGCCATTTTAAGTCTTGGTGTTCTCGGTTAGGTGGTCCCACTGTTCCCATTCAATTCAGTCATATTTAGTTTATGCAACATTTAATTTATTAATGGCAAACTGGTTAAGGAAAGCTATTAGTTTAGGATCACCTAATAATATAATTCAAAGTAGTGAAGTTCATATAGAAAAGAACTTTTCAAATTGGGAAATTCCAAAAGAAAATCTTACAAAAATTTATCATATAGGCATTACTGATTTTAAGACTGCATTTAGCATCAAAACTCATGAAGAGACTAGAAGCATTCAAAAAGAATCTGAAACTATGCATTTACTTTCAGAATCCAGCATTAAAGCTTATCTCAAACACAGATTTAGATTCATTCATTTTGGCCTTGTTCAAATAGGAATAAAACCATTAGTTCATAAAGGAGTTGATTGTCCAATTTTCCTAGCTCTCAGAGACGATCGACTTAATAATTATAAAGATTCTGTTTTGGCTATGATTCAAACTAATATCTGTAATGGCCCAATATATTTCAATTGTTTTCCAAACTTTACAGTAGATCTTCAAGACCCATTAATCTTATCTTCATTAATTTTAGATATTCAAATTTTAAATAATAAATTTAAAGAGTTTGCTAGAAATTTTGCAATTGTTTTCCGTGTTTATTTTAGATTAATGAATTCCACAGTTAATCCAAAATTCATACATGAGGCTTCTTCAAAAGAAGAAACTATTTTTATAGAGGTTCATGCTGAGAATACTAAATCAATAGTTTCTACAGCAAAAACCTTGAGATGGGATCAAATTTCTATTCCTGAGACATTTCAATTCTCAAATCCAATGCCTCCTAGAAACATAAGACAAGAAATAGAATGCATTGAGGAAGACGAAAATAAAGTTCTTATAAGGTTTGGGTCTATGAGAGAATTATCTAGTTCTCCTTGTACTTCTTCTTCCAACTATCCACGAAGATCTTTTTCTTTTCCTCAAAAAACAACTTCAGTCATTTCTGAACCAATCAAAGTCAGATATAAATCTCCTATTCCTGAATATGAAGCAAATGCTTCTCAAACTTCTCAAATCTCTTCATCTAGACCTGCATCTCCCACAATGTCTGATATGCAAAATTTTGACTCTATCAATACAATTACTAAAGATTTTGAAATAGATAAAAACTATCTAAGAGATGAATTTAATTCCTCTCACAATGCTGAACATCGAGATTGGTTTAGATCTTTTTCTCGCTCCTTTAAAGACTCAATAAGAGATGTATGGTATAAAGATATGAATACTATTCAAATTAATATCCCGTTTTTTACATGGTTTTTATTGTTTTGTGAAAAACAAGGTATTGCTAATCCATATTCTCAAAATCACATATTTGTACAAACCAAACTTCAAAAAAATTGGGTTTTGAAGGATGGACAAACAATTAGTTCAGTTCATCCACCATTACAAAATATTACTTTTCCCTATTATGACCGTGAAATAAAGGCTAGTCCTTTTAAAGAAGGAAGAGTAGATCAAACAGATAAAACTCCAAATGTAGAAGACATCATTAAAATTTATCATCAAAATAATTTTACAAATCAAATCCTTCATACCGTTGCTACACAAGTAGATCAACTTTCAAATAAGGTTGATAATTTACAAAAAGAAACCTCTAGATCCATAGCCCCTAATACGATTGCATCATTAGGATCTAATAAGGTTTCTGCACCGCATTTCAAACCACCAGGATTAACTATACCTATGACTCAAATGTTTCCAAAAAATGGTTTTACTTCTTCTAACTCTAATTCTGCAGTGTTAGATAAAATTCAAAAATCTTTACAAAAATTAGCAGATAGTCCAAGTCATATTAAGGTTTTGAGTAAATATCAAAGTTCAGAGATATCTTCTGATGAAGAAAATTCTGAGTCTTTAATCATTTCAAAAGTTGCAAAGCAATTTCAAGAATCTGATAATGATCCTCATCAAATTAATAAAATACGATCATCTTGGAAGAATATCCCTACAAAAAACTATTATCCTAGGCCTACTCCTGTTGATCTTCAATATGAAGAAAGGTCTACATTTACCTCCAAATCCTTTTCCCCAGATATGATCCATGAATGGAACATAGATGGAAAATCTGATTATGAAATTCTTAATACTCTTCAAAATATGGGAATGGCTATTGTAGCTTACAAGGCAAAACCTTTGGATGAACAAATAATTTTTGGTTTTATTATATCAGGTTTTACTGGGCAATTAAAAAACTGGTGGGATAATCTTCTCACTTTACAAGACAGATTAGAAATTTTGAATCACGTTACTGACATCATGGATGATCAAGGAAATGTATTTCAAAAATCTGACTGCTGTGATTTCTTAATCATAGTTATTGCCTTTCATTTTGTCGGTAACCCTACTCAAACTCTTTCTTCTGGAGAAACGATTTTACAAAATTTACGTTGCCCAACTTTAAGTGACTATAGATGGTATAAAGATACCTTCTTTAGTTATGTTTTACAAAGACAAGATTGCAATCAAAGTTTTTGGAAAGAAAAATTTATATCAGGACTACCAAAATTATTTGCTCAAAGAATTTTTAGAAAAATAGCTGAACATGATACAGATAAAGAACAAGCTCTTAATAATACTACTTATGGAGGACTTTTCGCTTTCATTAAAAAGGAAGGTCTTTCTTTATGTGAAGAACTCAAACTCCAAGCCAAATATACCTCTGAAAAGAAACAATCTAGGAAAGAAATTGGATGTTTCTGTGAAGCATTTGGTATGGAAGCTATTAGAGCTCCCTCTACAAAAAAGAAAATTAAAAAACAATTTTCTAAATTTTCAAAAGATAAAAATAAAAATTCTTATCCTTCTTATTATCGAAAGAAACGAGGAAAGAAAAATTTCGGAAATTTCCGAAAATCAAACAAAGCTTTCAAAATCTTTTGTTATTCGTGTGGAAAACCTGGACATAAAGCAAATGCTTGTACCACAAAGAAAAAGATTCAAGAATTATTTATTAACGACTCTGAGCTAGGAGATAAAATATCCAAAATATTATTACAAACCCCTGAGTCTACTTCTTCTTCTTCTTCAGAAAAGGAAGATGACGAAATTTTACAAATTAATGATCAAACTTCTGATTCTGAATCTTCGATTTCTTCCTCTCCTATCAAATGCATTAATGTTTTAACAGATAAAGAGAAAAATGTGGAATTTCTTTTTGATCTCGTTGACAAAATCCAAGATAAAGAGATCAAAAGAGAAACCCTTTTGAAACTCAAAACTATGGTTTTGGGTGAAACCTCTACCTCTAAAAACAAAGAAAGTATTCCAATTGAACCTTTCAATATTTCAAAATTATTAGAAAAATACTCTTCCAAAGAAATGACTTCTAAATTAATTCCTATTAAGAATCAAACTCTTTCGGTCAAAGATCTTCAACTTGAAATAAATAAAATCAAAGAAGACATCATTTCTATCAAAAATAGTTTAAAGCATTTAGAAATCAAAGATTTCGAACTTGAAACAAAATTATCTATTTTAGAAAACCCCATCTATAAAGAAAATCTTTCTTTGGGAAAAGAGAAAGTTAATGGGGATGATGATGATTTTATCACTGTTATTAATAAAATTAATTTTCAAAAATGGTATGCACCAGTTACTTTTCAAATTGGAGATTTTCAAAAAACCTATATTGCTTTAATTGATAGTGGAGCGGATCAAAATTGCTTAAGGGAAGGATTAGTCCCAACTAAATTTTATGAAAAAACAAAAACTCGGTTATATAGTGCAAATAGTTCACCCATGGATATTAAATATAAAATTTCAAAAGGAAAGATCATAAATGAAAATTATAGTTTTACTAATACTTTCATTATT
This sequence comes from Amaranthus tricolor, assembly GCF_026212465.1. Lineage (NCBI taxonomy): Eukaryota > Viridiplantae > Streptophyta > Magnoliopsida > Caryophyllales > Amaranthaceae > Amaranthus > Amaranthus tricolor. The sequence goes on from NC_080048.1 coordinate 18,785,611, forward strand.
ATTAATGATATTAAAGAAGAAATAATATTAGGCACTCCCTTTTTAACACAAATTTATCCTTTTTGGGTTGATGACAAAGGTGTTCATACAAAAATTATCATTGATCCTTGTTCATTCTTTAATATCATTAATCCTTGTTCATTCATACTAAGACTTCAAAAAAATTTATTCTTTAATATCATTAATCCTTGTTCATTCATGCAAATTTATTCTTTAATATCATTAATACTTGTTCATTCATGCAAATTTCTGATATTAATTATCACTCCTTGTTCATTCTTCATCGTTCATTCTTCAATGATCATTGATCCTTGTTCATTCTTCATCGTTCATTCTACAATGCTCATTGATCCTTGTTCATTTTTCATCGTTCATTGTTCATTGATCATTGATCCTTGTTCATTCTTCATCGTTGATTCATTATTGATAGATGATCCTTGTTCATTCTTCATCGTTCATTCATTATTGATCATTGATCCTTGTTCATTCTTCATCGTTCATTCTACAATGCTCATTGATCCTTGTTCATTCTTCATCGTTCATTGTTCATTGATCATTGATCCTTGTTCATTCTTCAATGATCATTGATCCTTGTTCATTCTTCATCGTTCATTCTTCAATGATCATTGATCCTTGTTCATTTTTCATCGTTCATTCTTCAATAATCATTGATCCTTGTTCATTCTTCATCGTTCATTCATTATTGATCATTGATCCTTGTTCATTCTTCATCGTTCATTCTACAATGCTCATTGATCCTTGTTCATTCTTCATCATTCATTGTTCATTGATCATAGATCCTTGTTCATTCTTCATCGTTCATTGTTCATTGATCATTTATCCTTGTTCATTCTTCATCGTTCATTCTTAAGTGATCATTGATCCTTGTTCATTCTTCATTGTTCATTCATTAATGATCATGGATCCTTTTTCATTCTTCATCGTTCATTTTTCAATAATCATTGATCCTTGTTCATTCTTCATCGTTCATTCATTATTGATCATTGATCCTTGTTCATTCTTCATCGTTCATTCTACAATGATCATTGATCCTTGTTCATTCTTCTTCGTTCATTCTACAATGCTCATTGATTCTTGTTCATTTTTCATCATTCATTGTTCATTGATTATTGATCCTTGTTCATTCTTCATCGTTCATTTATTATTGATAGATGATCCTTGTTCATTCTTCATCGTTCATTCTACAATGCTGATTGGTCCTTGTTCATTCTTCATCGTTTATTGTTCATTGATGATTGATCCTTGTTTATTCTTCATCTTTCATTTATTATTGATCATTGATCCTTGTTCATTCTTCATCGTTCATTCTTCAATGATCATTGATCCTTGTTCATTCTTCATCGTTCATTCTACAATGCTCATTGAACCTTGTTCATTTTTCATCGTTCATTGTTCATTGATCATTGATCCTTGTTCATTCTTCATCGTTCATTCTTCAATAATCATTGATTCTTGTTCATTCTTCATTGTTCATTCATTATTGATCATTGATCCTTGTTCATTCTTCATCGTTCATTGTTCATTGATCATTGATCCTTGTTCATTCTTCAATGATCATTGATCCTTGTTCATTCTTCATCGTTCATTCTTCAATGATCGTTGATCCTTGTTCATTTTTCATCGTACATTCTTCAATAATCATTGATCCTTGTTCATTCTTCATCGTTCATTCATTATTGATCATTGATCCTTGTTCATTCTTCATCGTTCATTCTACAATGATCATTGATCCTTGTTCATTCTTCATCGTTCATTCTAGAATGCTCATTGATTCTTGTTCATTTTTCATCGTTCATTGTTCATTGATCATTGATCCTTGTTCATTCTTCATCGTTCATTCATTATTGATAGATGATCCTTGTTCATTCTTCATCGTTCATTTTACAATGCTCATTGGTCCTTGTTCATTCTTCATCGTTTATTGTTCATTGATGATTGATCCTTGTTTATTCTTCATCGTTCATTCATTATTGATCATTGATCCTTGTTCATTCTTCATCGTTCATTCTTCAATGATCATTGATCCTTGTTCGTTCTTCATCGTTCATTCTACAATGCTCATTGATCCTTGTTCATTTTTCATCGTTCATTGTTCATTGATCATTGATCCTTGTTCATTCTTCATCGTTCATTCATTATTGATAGATGATCCTTGTTCATTCTTCATCGTTCATTCTACAATGCTCATTGATCCTTGTTCATTCTTCATCCTTCATTCATTATTGATCATTGATCCTTGTTCATTCTTCATCTTTCATTCTTCATTGATCATTTATCCTTGTTCATTCTTCATCGTTAATTCTTAAATGATCATTGATCCTTGTTCATTGCTCATTGTTCATTCATTATTGATCATGGATCCTTTTTCATTCTTCATCGTTCATTTTTCAATGATCATTGATCCTTGTTCATTCTTCATCGTTCATTCTACAATGCTCATTGATCCTTGTTCATTCTTCATCATTCATTCATTATTGATCATTGATCCTTGTTTATTCTTCATCGTTCATTCATTAATTATAGATGATCCTTGTTCATTCTTCATCGTTCATTTTACAATGCTCATTGGTCCTTGTTCATTCTTCATCGTTTATTGTTCATTGATGATTAATCCTTGTTTATTCTTCATCGTTCATTCATTATTGATCATTGATCCTTGTTCATTCTTCATCGTTCATTCTTCAATGATCATTGATCCTTGTTCATTCTTCATCGTTCATTCTACAATGCTCATTGATCCTTGTTCATTTTTCATCGTTCATTGTTCATTGATCATTAATCCTTGTTCATTCTTCATCGTTCAATCATTATTGATAGATGATCCTTGTTCATTCTTCATCGTTCATTCTACAATGCTCATTGATCCTTGTTCATTCTTCATCCTTCATTCATTATTGATCATGGATCCTTTTTCATTCTTCATCGTTCATTTTTCAATGATCATTGATCCTTGTTCATTCTTCATCGTTCATTTATTATTGATCATTGATCCTTGTTCATTCTTCATCGTTCATTCTACAATGCTCATTGATCCTTGTTCATTCTTCATCGTTCATTGTTCATTGATCATTGATCCTTGTTCATTCTTCAATGATCATTGATCCTTGTTCATTCTTCATCGTGCATTCTTCAATGATCATTGATCCTTGTTCATTTTTCATCGTTCATTCTTCAATAATCATTGATCCTTGTTCAT